>NC_045697.1:23389277-23692308 GCF_009834535.1 Camelus ferus
ATTGGATCAAAGTGTGGACCTCTATTTTAGATTTTGTTTTACACCCTGTACCCATTATCCATGTTTTTTTTTGGGGGGGGGATTTGGTGGTTTCTGGATATGCTTTAAGGAGGTCCTCATATACACTGCCTCCTCTAGAGCATCAGTCAGTATCTTTTGGATTTGGGCCCCCCGACAATGGTCACTTTGTAGGGTTTAAGTACTCCAGGCTTATGTTGGGTTTGAATTAACCCCTTAATTGTGCACTGGGAATGCATTGGATATTTATCCCTGAAACCCTAAGAATCAGGATCTTTTTAAAGACAAGGGTATAAGCAACAGGAGCAAAGGGATTTTGCAGGATCCTAGTGAGTCACCTGTTTTTAGTGACCATCCAATTGGCCTTTATAGCATACAAGATATCAGGCTTTCTCCCGAGCATGCTCTAGATTAGGGCCAACACCAGGCTGAGACACAGAACTCATTCATGGTCACAGGGTGAGAGCTGTTCCCCTGAGCCCAGCATGCATTCTGGCTTTTGCTGAAATTGTCACATCACTCAGAGAAATGCAGATATGTTGGGGCAGAGACATATAATCCAAAGACACTTTGAAGAGGGCCCAAACCCACACCCCCGTCCCTAAACATCACTTATGGAAACTGACTTAACTCAGTTAAATCTACAACAGAGGTTCAGTAGAATTCAACACATGCAGCACAGAGCAGCACGAGCAAGATTTACAGCAGGCAGCAGCTCAAAGCTCAAGTTGGCCAGCAGGCAGCCACACAGCTCAAACAGCATACTAGCCAGCAGGCAGTGGAGCAAATTAGAAAGCTAAAGCAAGAGAAGAAAGACCCCTGGTGGTTGTGATCATCACCCAGGTATCGTGCTTAGAGTGGCAATGGTTAAGGTTACTCCGCAGAAGTAAAATGGACATCACTTCCAAAATTTGGGTTGGATGTTAAGACTGATGACACCATACACACACCAAGAAGGTATACAAAGCTTTATAAGGCTTTCTGGGGACAGCAAGGCAGGCTCCCAAGCAGATGTGTAAATGGCTTGAAAGAATAGGGTAAGACTGGATTGTATTTTCTTGTGGATGAAGCATCCAGCTAGGGTGAGATTTCCTGTGCATGCATTTTTTGACTGTGATTTAAATGGTTTGAACTGCTCTTTAGTGCCAAAGTGGGGAGCACTTGGAATTTCTTATTAAATTTCCCAGATGTAGGCTGAAGATGAAAAGAGAATAGAGGGACTGAAAATCTACCAGTAGCCAAATATTAAAATTGGAGTCAGACTGTATGACACCAACATGTTCTTTTTCAACAAATGTTGTTTTTATCATTCTTAGAGTGTTAAACTGCATGTCATATTTGTCAGTCCATAATCACAAAATGACAGCTAGACTCACAGGTCTCACACAAACATTCCAAGAAGGAGGAAGGGGAAACGACCTAAGTTGGCACACACTGCATCTACCCCTTTTATCAAGTAAGGAAAAACTCTTCCAAGAACTCTTACTGCAGGTTTTCCCTTAAAGATCATTGAATGAAGCTCAATGACATGACCATGTCTACCACATGGAAGACACAGAAAATGTATTTCTCACTTTGAACATAGTGAGGGGCCCTCTTAGAAAAGAGAGGGTTAATGACTATTGGTAGGTAGTTAGCTGACTAGGGCAGTAATTTTTTTTTTAATATCTTTCTGCAAAGACATTGCACAATAGTTAATCAACAGTTATAAATGCTGTGAATTGTTTTACTGCAGAACACATCCTATCTCCTACTGCTAAAAGTTGACAACATCCATCACATACAAACAGCTGGAGCATCTGCAGTGATTGCTGCTTTGACAGCACTGCTTCTTGTTTCACACACGGAAGAAGAGGAGGGGTCCAGAGAAGAAGCCCTTATTACATCAGAAACACACTAAAATCTCTCATCTTTCTGTTTGAATGGCTAATGAAAATGCAATTTTTAAGAGATCATTGTATGGTCACCTATGTAGCTTATCTTTTTGAAAAGATAGAAAGGCTTGACCCTGAAAACTAAGCATTATCTTATTTCTCACTTTATATCAGACATAAATGATCTCCCCTACCTATCCCCAAAGGTCAAATAATCAGCCATGGGAAATTTTTTTAAAGTACATTTCTATTCGGTTATAGAAGCAAACAAGAAGGGGAGGGAAGAACAGTGTGTATTCCAAAGAACCAGCATAAAAGCTGTCCACGTTGGATGTCACAATTGTGTATCTCAGGGCCTTTCCTTTTATACTTAAGAAACATAATGCCCCTGAAAAGGAAAAGAAGAAATTCAAGCTATTAAGCACATGTTCTTTCTCTGTGCCTCTGCATTGATTAATGCCCTGAGCTCACACAGCTGTAAAGTTATACCGATGTCCTCTTTAGACTGTGCCTCACACGACTCTACTCAGAAAGGGAGAGAAAGGCTTGTCAAGTCAGCAGTAAATGAGATATCTCATCTGCATTGAAATATAGAGAGGACCAAAGAAAAGGGCTGTTTCTTCTTTGCCCAGTGCATTTCTTTCTTCATAATATGTGGATGATAAAATGGAGCTGGACATGCTACGGTCATTTGCGTTTGGATGTGCTTCTTATAATGCCTTCTTATGCCTCTCATTTCAAAAACAAATGATATACTGAATTCTTATCCACGCAGGAAGCTATTAGACCACCATGCAGTTTTATTTTGTATGCCGAGAACAAGGTCTGGTTTCCTGCTTTGGATTATTTTATCCTGTTAGAGTATCCACATGATTGAAAACAACCTTGTAAATAAAATATCCCAAATTTACTATATGATAAAAATGTTTTATAACCCATTCTGCTAACAGGAAGTACAGAGGTAGTCAAATGCCTTAAATCAGACATTCTTTACTACTTGGCTTAAAGCATTATTCCCCAGAGGCTAGTGGTTGTTTGAACAATTATTTTAAATTAGCCTTGCTTTCCGGCCATATGAAATAAACTGATTCTTTCAAAAAAAAATGGTTCAGGTGAACCATTACTCATTATGAAAACATTACAATAACAGGTATGTTTGTTCTCATTTTCCACCACATTCTTACATATAAAAGAAACCAAAACCAAAACCTTAACCCTACATTTCCCTACTGAAGGAGAATAATAATATTATTTCAGTTAGTGACTAAGCATATGAAATTAACAATCATCTCAGCCAGTAGACTCCTTGTGAATGGCGCTGAAGAAGACGGACAGTCCCCGAATCAGCAGAGAGCATTCCTTGCACTGGGTTAGAAGCATCACACTAAAGGGAAGGTACAACATTCTGTCTTGAAAAGCAAAGCGGCGTCCTTTCTCGCCTGGGTCTCCTACAATGTTGGATCCACTCCTGCTTGCTGGGATGGTAGCAGGTTAACTCCCAACCTGCTGTTTCTAGGTCAGGCTAGCCTGCCCTTGCCTGGATTCCACACACACAGACATTCCACCAGTTAATTACTTCTCCTGCTGAGTATTGTTCAAGAAGCTGCACCATTGTATGTCACACTCCTAGGTTACTAAGATAAAAGAAGCACTAATTTAATTTCCTATTGGAGGATATTGACTTAAACACAAGCAATGTCATAAGGAAGACTCCTTTAGGAAGAGAGTCATTTTGATTGTAAGCCTTTAATTCAAGGCCACCCATACACAGCATTGAGTACATGGGACTATCTGACCCCAGCGAACAAAGTAACAAACAACTTGTCATTACAAAACATTTAAAATTAGATTACAACTCATTTCCAACATTCAGAGTTTTAAACTTCTTACTGCTTGTTAAAATTTTTGGAATAGTTTATTTACATATTTTCTAATGAGTTTTATTTTATCCTTTTACTTAGCTTGATTCATTCATGGACAGATGTCTGGTCTTCAACGAAATCTCTGCATAAGTGAACTTCATGAAAACCACCTAAACTCACTACCTTCCACTTCTTCAGCTCTTCCTCATTCCTCACCATGGAATTGCAACTCTCTGAGTCTCACCAGCGCTGTCACTAATTCCCAGTGGCAGAGCAACTGTGGGGGTGGGGGAGAGCCCCTTGTATGAAGCAGTACAAAAAATAAATTTTTGTTAAATTTAAGGGATTCTTAAATTACACCTCTTACTTCTAACCCTCTCAATTTAGGAAAAAATATATAAACAAGTGAGTGTTTTTCGTTTCTTTAAGTTTACTAAATTTACTGCTTCTTAGTGAAAGTAGCTTTAGCTGTCTGGTCAAAGTAACTTCCTAACTTTCTAACATTGAGTTGAAGAGGCTGACCCAATCTCTCTGTTTTGTGGCTAAAAAGAAAACAAAATCATGAGCAGACCATGAAGAACCTTTTCTGCAGGCAGAAAGAGGAAGTGAAAGAAGCTGAACTTCCTTCCCAAATTTACTGTATTAGGTTCTTATCACCACTGTATTACCACAAACTTACTGGCATAAAACAAGACACATTTATGATCTTCCAGATGAATGGGTAAGACATCTTACACAGGTTTCACTGAGCCAAAATCAAGTTGTTGGCAGCGCTGCATTCTTTCCTGAAGACTCTAGGGAGTTGATTTCCTTGCCTCTTCCAGCTTCTCCAGGCTGCCTGTGTTCACTGGCTCTTGGCCCTGTCCCTCCATCTTCAAAGCCAGCAGTGGCGGGTTGAATGCTTTACACATCAAATGATCTCCTAACTCCTCTTCAGTTTGCCTCTTTCTCTTTTAAGGCTCCATTTTGCCCACCCAAATAATCCAGAATAATCTCCCTATTTTAAGGTCCACTAATTAGCAAATTTAAATCCACTTGCTGCCTTAATTCTCCTTGTTACATAAGGTATCATATTCACAGGTTCTGGGGATTAAAGTGTGGGTATCCCTGAGGTACCGCTGTTCTGTCTACCACAGTCACACCTGATCACTGCTCTTCCCACCTGAGTGAGGGGTAGGTGAGGACCTAAAGGAATCATCCAGATGATGTCTCCCTGTAGAAAGCTTGAGGAGTGGTGAATACGTATTCCTCCCACTGTTAGGTTAATTGCAGAAGAATGTCCCAATTCTTTCTTCTCTGAATATACATCCACTGTAATGTATCTTATCAAAAGGTAGATCCCATTTTCCCACCCCTTGATTCCTGGTAGGCCCAGTGACTTGCTTCGACCAGCAGAATGCAGCCAATATGATAGTGTCGGTACCTGAGCCTATGTCTCAAGAGGACTTGGGTTTCTCTTGCTTCTCTGCCTTTGCCATGGAAACACACTCAGGGTAACCTGCTAGAGGATGAGAGACAGTCCTACCTCTCCCTTTAATCCAACTGCCAGCGAGACACCTGCCTTCTAAGCACACTCAAGGTCACAGAACCACCCAGCCATCTCCACTCTAATTTGCCAAATCCAAAACCAGTAAGTTAATAAATAAGTCAGTTTTAATGCACTACATTTTGTGGTTGGTTATGCAGCAGTGCGGTGGCAATAGATTACCAGTACACATGATATTAAATAATAGTGTCTTCCTAAAATGAAGTTGTAAAAAATTTCAACCAGACACATCATCTTCTCACCTAGGAAAATGTCCTTTTTATTAATAGTCCACTTGCAGTTTCCTATTAGCAAACCGGTTTCATTAGTCTAACCTCAACTCCTCGTTCTTCTCATCTCTGCTACACTGAAGGTTAAAATGAAGCTCAGCCCTTTACTAAGGGCTCTCCAAACGATGGCCAAGTCTGGTCAAGATGTTATGTGTCAAATTTCTCGATAATTAATTCTAAAATAAACTGTGTTGTACAATAACTTAAGTTATACTTTTTCCAACTTCACTAGCCTTGTTAAAATGTAGCATTTGCTGACTTTTCCAAATAATGTTTGCAACTCAAATAATGCATAATGCCATATGAATACATATACATAATGTTTTGCTTAACGCATAATTGTTAGAAATATTTGGAGAATGGAGAAAGGCAGAACTAGACACCAGTTAATTTAATGGTTTAATTTTAACTCTATGAGTTAAAAACTGAGAGAGATGGGTTGGGCATAGTTCATGCCACACAGTATTGTGACAAAGAGTAAACTAAATGATAAGAGAAAGTGTTTATAATACTGGTAGTCACATGGCAAACGTTTAACAAACATTGACTAAAATAAGTATTGCAGATAAAACTAATAATAATAACAAAGTTACTTGATAATACTTTAAAATTATAGCCTTTTATCTTTGAATTTCATAAGTTTTTGCCACAATATTTGACTTTTTATATCTATTTCTTTTTCAACTTAAAAGTAACCAATGCAATTTCAAATAAATATTTACCAAAATTTAAAGGTATTTATTCCTTTTCCAAATTGTTCTATTTCAATAATGGTTATTTGTGAAAATTCTAATGAAACTAGCTTTTATGCTTATAACTAGACTAGATGATATATAGAAACAATGGAGGGAGATAACTAAGAAAAGGTAAGGTAACTGAAATAGTGAATAATATCACATCTTTTAGAGCCAAACTGGCTTGGGTTTCATTTGTGGCTCTACCACTCACTATTTTTATGCCCTAATCTGTACAATAATGTCAATGGTAAGCATATCTCTCATGAAGTTATTATGAATATGCAATGAGTTAATAACAGTTAATTGCTTAAAAAAACAGGCACAATATGAATTCTGTATAATTGTTAAAGTAGTTTCTTTCACAGTGCTAAAAATTGGAATGAAAAATTGCAATGACATCAAACGTGATCATTTCCTTTGCCTTTGATGGGGAAAAAATAACAAGGTAATAAACACGCAAATACAGAGGACGATGTACAGTTATAAGAGAATTAGAGTACAATAACAAAGAACAAATGAAATTACTCTCTTGTAGTCCACATGGTCCTGCAACGTTGAACATTCTGATTTTTTTTCACACTACAGTACCTTGGATTAGAGATCAAGTCTACTTCAATTTGCTCTTACTCCCAAGAACCCACTGAACAAATACACGAGTGGGCAAAGATGACTTTTGTAATAGAAGCATCTCTTGACATATAAGTAACTAAAAAAAAAAAAAAACTTCATATCTATTCTCCAAATTCTGTTCAGTTCTCATACCATTTCAGTTTTCTCAACTGACCAACTCAACACCATACACTGTCCCCAGCCTCCTTCCCTCTTTTCTTTTTCTTTCTTTCATTCTACTCCTTCATGTCTGAAATACAATTCCCACACTTGTTCTTCAGGTGAAACTCTTTCATTAAACAAAACAATACAAAAATAAATTAAATAGAAATCCCAGTGAATATAATTTTCTCAATCTTATTATACCTAAGAATTAAGAACAATCATATATTATCTCAAATTCAAATATTCAAAAAACACTATGCAGAGCTTAAGAAGTTTTTTTAAGGTATTATCATGATGTAAAAGTGGATGCTCTGTATATGTACAGGCAAAAGAATCAAATTGGACCCCTATCTTATGCCACTCACAAAATTAACTTGAGCTAAATTAAAGACTTAAATGCGCCCTGAAACCATAACATTTCTAGAAGAAAACATAGTGAAAAAGCTCTTGGACATTGGTCTTGGCAATGGTTTTTTGGATATGACACCAAAAGCACAAACAGTCAAAGCAAAAATTTAAAAAAAGTATGACTATATCAAACTATAAAAGCTTCTCTACAACAAAAGAAACAATCAACAGAATGAATAGGCAACCTGCAGAATGGGAGGAAATATTTGTAAACCATGTATCTGATAAAGGAATAAGATCAAAAATGTCTAAAAACTCATAAAGCTCAGTAATAAAAAAATCCAATTAAAAATGGTCAGAGGGACTGAATCAACACTTTTTCAAAGAACACATACAAATGGCCCACAAATACATGAAAAGATAGTCAACATCATTAATTATCAGGGATATGCAAATCATAAAACCACAGTGAGATATCATCTCACACCTGTCAGAATGGCTAGCATCAAAAAGACAAGTAACAAGTGTTAGTGAGGAGAAAAGGGAACCCTTGTGCACTGTTGGTGGGAATGTAAACTGGAATCACTATGGAAAACAGTATGGAGTTTCTTCAAAAAATTAAAATTAGAGCTACCATATAATCCAGAAATCCTATGTCTGAGTATATATCTGAAGGAAATAAAATCACTATTTTAAAGAGTTATCTGCACCCCCATGTTTACTGCAGCTTTATTCACAATAGCCAGGGTATGAAAATAACCTAAGGGTCTATCAACAAATAAATGGATATAATGTAGTAGATACATACAATGGAACATCATTCAGCCTGAAAAATAAGGAAATCCTGCCATTTGGAGTAACGATGCCTTGAGGGCATTAAGCTAAGTGAAAGTCAGTCAGAGAAAGGCAAATACTGTATAATTTCATTTACATGTGGAATTAAAAAAAAAAGACATATAGAAACAGAGAATAGAATGTTGGTTGCCAGTGGCTGGTGATTGAGGGAAATAGATGTAGGTCAGATGATACAATCTTCCAATTATAAAATGAATAAATTCTGGGTATCTAATATTCTGTGTTATGACTATGGTTAATAATACTGTATTATATGCTTGAAAATTGCTATGAGAACAGGTCTTTAATGTTCTCACCACATACACACATAAATTTTAATTATGTGAGGTGATGGATGTGCTACCTAACCTTACCATGTTCATCATTTTACAATAAATAAGTATATCAAATCATCAACTTGTACACCTTAAACTTACATAATGTCATGGTCAATAAAGTTGGGGAAAAAGCAGATACCATGCAAGATGAACAACTGTTTAAACATGGGAGTAGAAATACTATGATTATAAAATTACTCTAGAAGCCTCTAATATATTTTACTCTATAGTCTTAAGTTTCAAGCCAACATAATGTGTCCAAATTTCCTTGCACTATCTTTTCTCAGCTCTTTGTATTTTTAACTTCTCTCTTATTGCCCTTATGTATAAAAATTGCCAACCACATACCAATTCAAGGTAACTTAGGAAGGTAAAATCACAAAGAAGGAATAACATCTTAAAAGGAGAGAGATTAAAGGGAAGATAAAGGCAGTCTCTCAAAGACTGCTAATAGTAAAGTTTAAACGACCTCTGAGTTCCTGGGAAGCATTATTTTGAGAGAAATTTTGGTAAGAATAATTTGAAAGAATTTTATTATGTTATTTTAGACTATTTTTCTCCCTGGAAGGGGAAAATCAAAGTAAAATACTACACTTTCAGATCATTTTGCTCACTCTCGATGAAGAGAAATCACTTACCTCATATTGGGTGGACTATTTCTATATTTATAAAAGCCCAAGACAAAATTCCTGAAGATATTTTGTTTAAGAAAATGCACATGATATTTTTGATGTTTTAAAATAATGTTCATATTTGGAACTTACATTCCTATAATGGCTCTAAATGACAACTGTATCTTGTACTGTAATTGTCTTATGGTTTGGCTATTTGTGTGTTTGCTATTTATTCATTTCAAATAGTTTTACTGAATTAATTATATCAACAGAATTACAGTTGTCAAAATTGTAGTCTAGTTAAATGAAATAAACTAACATAGACCTTGGCCAAATTCCCCCTGGTTGGAGTTGCCAGGTCTTTTAAGAATTGGAAATAATTTATCTCAGGAGACTAATAGCATAGGAGAAGGAAACTTAACAGGTGATATAATGAAAAAGAAGATACCAAAAATAAGAATATAAGGCATAAAAATAATGAAAAATAAATATAATAACAAAATCATTAGAGAAGGATAAGTAACTTAAGAAAGATTTTCCTTCTAAGAAGGAAATTTTCACTCTAAAACTCCATTACATTATCATTAGGAGACTGAGTCACTAGTCACTAGGATTAAAGTTCTACTTCTCCAAAACGTGGCTGTGAACCAAAGGTCAAAGTGAAGACAGGTAAATTGGCAGTACCACACTAGACTGAATTAATACATGGCTGGCCCATGTGTTTCTGCTTCTGTGGCTTAAGCTCAGACTACTGGCTGCATCACTTGGAGGGCAGGAACAAGTCAGTGAGGCAGAATGAGTGATGAATACATAGACAGAAATGTGTTGATCTAGAAACGTGCCCAAGTAGAGGAAACCAGGCCTAAAGAAACTGTCGAGGAAACCAGTTCAATGCCCAGAGAACAGACATCAGTGATGTAGCATCTATTGATATTCTTAGGTTTGAAAACAGCACCAGTACCCATGTTGAACTATTAATATAAAATAGCAGTGGGAGTATTCACTTTGATGGGTTAAAAAAAATGAAAATGTAATAGGTCTACCAAACACCTGCTCATTAAGGAAGTTTGATCAGCAGTGCCATTTTCTCATCAAAAGGACATGGGTTTACAAAACCTTGGTAGTACTAATTGTTCTGCAGAGCATAATACACCTTAAGCTACTACCAAGCATTTTCAGGACCTGAATGTCACTGAACATGCACTGTCCTCAGTCCCCACCTGCCACTTTTCCTGTGGTGGTCATTGATTTATGAGGTTCACCAAGCAGCTCCTGGTTGATTCTTTTGCACCCAACAGTGTGTGCGTTTTCTTTAACAGTTTTCCCAATTGTACTTTGAAAAACTATTAGATGCTCATTTCTACCCACAAAGCAAGTCAGTCCAGTATAAAATAACTGATTGCAAATGAACATACAAAGAACCTCAAAGCTGTTGAACAGAAGTCTTTTGAAAATCATAATTTATTTAACATTTGAAAGGCATTTACTGAGGGTCAACCATCAGTCAGAAATGGAGTATGGATATGAATACAAGCAGGACAGTCTCTTCCCTCAAGAATGTTATCACGGAGAAACTGATGGAAACAGGCAAATGTGGCTTATAAAAATGTGGAAGAATTAATCTAAGAGCATTTATTTTGACTGAGCAGATAAAGGAATGGGACATTTTACAGATCAAGGCGCAGCCCTGTTGGTACTTCAGTCAAAATATACACGCTCCAGCATGTTCCACGTGTGGGTTTTTTTGGTTTGTTTTTTGTTTTAGTATCAGTTTTGATATTTGTACAATATTTTTCAGTTTTCAATCCTTTGGACACATAGTCTCATCATTATTTCATAAATGTGTTTTTAATCAGTATAAATGTGTAGATAACGGGGACAAAATGCTTGCTGATAGCCATAAAGTGAAAATTTTACGTATAAAACAGACATTCTAATGTTAAAATAGTTTAGAGTTTATTCTAGATGGTTTTGGCAATATTACAGAACTCACACTGCTTTAGAAAGTGAGGAAATAGCAATCACAAAGATTTCCGAGAAGGACTAGCTTTTAGAGGAGAATTGTCAGCCATTGCTTCGTTGATTTCAGTTTGATTTCCTTTCAAAGTGAGAAATTATAATGAATCACCACCAATCAGCAAACCTGATTATAGATGTCAGCTACATAGTCTTAAAAAGGCACCTGCTTCCTGGGCAAGTACTAGGCAGCTGTGGGCAAGACTGGAACTAAGTAGTCTTGTGCCAGCAACAAAGATTTAAAAAATGTCCCATCTCTATAACCCCTCCATCTGTAACGTATTTCTTAAATGGAACCTTAATTATGCCACACACAATTGAAATCTAGGATTTAGAATATATTTTATATAGATTTATGTTATTTTATATATATACTATATAATCAGTTATCAGGTTTTTGTTGACAGAGCTCTCATTTTCATGCAAAAGTGCAAGTTAAATATCAATGCATGTGTCCATGTATGTTTTGGATATTTTACTTCAAATTTTACTTTCTGATGTAGTGTTATCTTCATTTCAAATTACTAATTTATAACTTTTTGCAAGGCTTAAAATTACTAAAGTTTTCAATTCAGCCCAGATGTTGTCTCTGCCCTTCTAAAACTTAATTGGTTCTCCTCTATTTGGCAGAGTCCTGTGCCAAACCACGTGAGATACAACTGGGGTGTTGGGGTTCAAATTGTCATTGTTAATTGTCTTTGGCTTGAGCATAAACATCTTATGAAATCTGTCTAGGTCGCAAGATTGACTTGCTCAAAATAACAGAAATTGGCCAAAACATGTATCACCAGAGAGAGATCATTTTAGTTATATTTCTCTGGATGCAATGTAACAGACAGAAATTTAGGTAAGATAATCTCTAGGTTAATACCTTTAATTAATGCTGTTACAGGAAAGGTTGGATTGCTCTGGATGGGTAATTTGACACCCTTTAAAAATCTCTCAGTTCTAATATTTTGATTATAAATGTGACAGTTGGGATGTAATACAAACCTCTTTTGAAAATTTTAATTTGCTTAACAAATGCTTTTGGTATTGAAGATAAGGTAATTTAATTCTCTCTCTTTTTTATTTTCTTTTTTTGCAAAACACATGCTCTCTTAACTCAAGGATGGTATTATTGATAATCTTTGGCATCGATGAGTGAGCATGACCACAAAGATCAACATAGGACCAACAGATCTTTTTGTGTTGTAAATACATAATGATTTTACACATTATGTGTAAAACAATTAAAATTAAAACAAAGCAATATGTTTCAGTGAGGTTGCATCAACCATATGTATAGTGCAAATAAAGCACTGTGTTTTGTATCATCAGCAAGACTTTTATATTAAAATCTACTACCAAACTATTTCAAAGTTTAGAAACATGATTCTTTTTTTTTGCCATCTGAATAACCCTCTTTTATTTTATCTCAGGTCTCAACAATACACTCCGACATGAAGAAAGAACCAAAAGTCACAAAGTTGACATATACTATCCATCTTAACTCCATGTGTCAATGAAAAGTGATGAATGAAGATGAAGAGGTTTAAGATAAATAGGAGTTAATAGCAACAGCAGAGAAGTAAGAAGTGAAATGTGGAAATACTAAACTGACCAAATAACGAAAACAAGGGGTGGATATTGGTAATCTCCGACAACTATCATATTGACTTTCTTTGTCAATTAAAATTAGCATTTTATTACGATCTTCATTCACTTCAAGATTTTTCTTAGAAAAACTAAACAAGACTACCTACTCATGGAAATCACTTCAGTGATTTTAATGAAATCTAAGAGTCATCAAATAAAAATTAAATAGTATGGTTATACCTGAAATGTAAATAAAATATTTATAAATAATATAGCTTGAAATATCATTGTAACCATCTTAATCTCCAAACAGAATAATTTGAAATGTCCCTCTTTTATAGCTATAGGGTGCTATATTTAGCACCTGTAAAATATACTTTCCTTTGTAGATGTAATATGTAGTAAATATCTTGTGGTGATATAATTTAAAAAGCATATTTTCCATGACCTGTTGTGGTAATACTCCCACAAGTGTTTATGGACCTTTTTCCTATAAAACAATTATTTCCTCTAGGATAGAAATATATTTATTTCCAACTTTTCACATTAAGTGATTGAGTTTTATCTGACACTTTGAAATGAGTTTAGATGTTAGCTCAATTAGGATAAGCAAAGAAATAATATCCTAGAACAGTGTATAACCTAGTTATAAAAGGCAAAGATAAAATAAGTTATAATGCTGACTAGAACAATACACTTGTTGGTGGTGATGGGCCCTCTGCCTTTACACTAATTCAAACTTGCAGGATTCATCTAATTAAATATATTTAAAAATATATGCTTCAATTGTATCAATGCTGTTATGTTGTTAAATAAATGTTTTCATGTGCTTCTTTTAGTGTTTACCATATAACTTCTGTCTTACAAAAAATTTGCTAGTAGTGCTGGTAAAATGTTAAATGATAATGGCAACAAAAGAAATTCTTGCCTGTTATTTTACACAGGGTATACCAAGTGTACTTTTTACTCAGGCTGGAAGAGCATACTAACACTCGATATACAAGCGTCTCTTAAAGTATCATATACATTTTATACTTATGGGAGTAACTAGACTTACTGTAGTAATCACTTTGTAATGTGTAGGAATATCAAATCACTATGTTATGCACCAGGAACTAACATAATGTTGTAGGTCAATGTTGTAGTCAACTTCAAAAAAATAAATAAATAACCAAACAATCACATAAGAAGAAATCAGATTTCAGTCACCAGAGGTGAGGGGGCTGGGGGAGGGGGAATTGGATGAAGGTGGTCAAAAGGTACAAATTTCCAGTTATAAGATAAATGAGTACTAGGGATATGATGTACAACATGGTTAATACAGTTAATACTGCTGCATGTTATATATGGAAGTTGTTAACAGAGTAAATCCTAAGAGTGCTCATCACAAGGAAAAAGATATTTTTTTCTTTTTCTTTTGTTTTGTATCTCTATAAGATGATGGATTTTTTCAAACTTGTTGTGGTAATCATTTCATTATGTATGTAAGTCAAATCATTATGCTGTAGACCTTAAACTTATACAGCACTGTATGTCAATTTTATCTCAAAAAAATTGGAAATTAAATCAAGTCAAATCCAAATAAGTAACTACATAAATAATATAAATAAAATTCATAGAAGTTTAGATTAAAGAATTGCCCCAGTTATTCTGAATATACTAACTAGCTGTATTGTTCAGACAACTTCAAGTTAAAAAACTAAAATAGTTTTTAATACAAAATTTGTTTTAACACTGGTCTTTCAGCCACTGAGATCACTCCATGGGTAAATAAATGTAGTAATGTTTTTGTGTTACGTTTCCAGATACACACACATCTCCCTTCTTCACTCTTTTAAGAAAATGTTACCATTGTGTACACATTGTTTCTCATATTGAAATTTTTCCTTTAACAAAAATATTGTCTTTCAATTCCTTTACATGAATAAGTTTTGTTCCATTGCATTATTTTTTATTTTATTAAATCTGCCAACCGTCAAGGAACATTTAGGTTTGTTTTATCCCTGGTCATTTATTATTACAATCAATTTTATACGATGTAACCTGGCATAAATATACCTAACCAAGTATTTCTGACTTGAAAAGTGAAATTTCTAAATTAAAAAGTCAAAGCATAAATGTAATTCTAATTTTGATAGATATTAACAACTTGACTTTCATGAAGTTGTACCAATCCACATAGGCAAAAAATGGCATTTTGTTTTCATATTAGTATTTTCATAACAGTAACTCCTTTCTCATTTTTAATAACAACTGGATAGTAGCTTTCGTACAATGTTAAATGACAATAACAACATGAGTATTCTCATCACTTTGCTGATTTAATGGGAAAGACTCTATTTTCCCCAAACTAAGCCAGTACTGGTTTTGAAAATGATTTTTTTTATTTTTTGGTTAGAAAATATCCCATATATACATATGTAGTTCTTGAAAATGATGTTTTAATAAATGCACTTTCAGCTTTTCTGAAACTGGAAATATTATTTTTTTCTTAAATTAACATGGTAAATTACCATGATAGATTTCCTAATATTGCACTATCCTTGCATTCCTGGATTAAATAAAACTATCCCTTTTCCCAAAAACAAGATGAATACACAAAAATATTAAAAATAAAACTTTTCTTCTAGGATAATGAGGTTGTCTGGCTTTATTGTGTGCAGAATATACTTCAGTAAACTACATTTTGCTATGGTTTTAGAATTATAAAATTGATGCTACATTACATGTTTCATAGGTGTAAATAACACTAAAATTACAAACAGGCATTTTAAAGTGATCTTCTGCATTACCTGATAATTTTAGTTTACTTTTTTCAGTTTTTTGATTATTATAATTACCCAGTTTCATTATTTTTATTTTATATCTTCAAGTATAATTTTATTTTTAATCTTATTTTCAAACAATAATATTCACTTTATTTACCTGTGTCTTAAATAGATCATAGTCACATATTGTTCTTTTAATTCAAGTGAATTATTGTAGCAAATATTTTTTGCCCACTGTATTTATTGCTATAAAAAATGACTACTAATTCTATCATACTATATTTATTTTACTTTCTGTGTGTATTTTAAAATACCTTTTATTATTTCTGCATTTTTGCTTTGAGTGTGGTAGGTTTTTATGTTAGTACATTTTGCTCTAGTAATTAACTATGTAACCTTATATTTGATACCTGAAATCTTCTACTTAAACAAAGTTTTATTTCCTAATGTTGATGTTTATGTTCCTTCTTCCACCACATCCTTGTTTTCTTCACTAATTATTTTGCATCAGTTATAATTTTTGTGTATATATTTTTAAAACAGTATTTTACATAATTTATTTGCTTGATCAAGGATAATATCCCTCACCCAATGAGAAGATCAGACAATTTAATTATCTCCCATTTCTTTCCCAATTTTCATTGTAAAAATTAACATATTTTCTTCTAACCAAACATGATTTACGGAAAGGGAAAGCAGATATAATTTTTAAAACATCTTCAAAGAAAAATTTTTCAAATGTTTCTTATTTCACTGTTGATAAAGAAACCAATTCTGCTAGTAATAAAGTAATTCTTACATTGTAATTATTTTCACCTGTCAGTTTTTGAAGAATATGAAAATCACTGCCAACTCTAATTTTATTTCAAAAAAGTTATTAGAGATTTAAAAAATTTCAAATTCTGCAATTGTTAACATCATAATGGAAAGATACCATATTTGATTTCTACTGCTGCTGTGACAAATTAGTATAAATTTAGGAGCTTTAAATAACATGTATTTATTATCTTTTGTAAATGAGTTTTGTAGCTGAGAAGTCTGACAGCTGAAGATCCCACTGGGCTAAAAATTAAAATGTCTGAATAGTTGTAGTCATTTCTGAGGCTAGGGGAAATGTTTCCTTGCCTTCACAATTCTAGAGGATTCCCGCTTTCCTTGGCTCATGGCTTCTTCCATCTTCAAAGCCAACAATGTTGGGCTGATTCCTCTTCAGCCTTTTCTGTGGTTGTCTCCTATTCCCTCTTCCACATTTTATGTATTCGTTGAGCCCACCCAAATAATCCAGGATAATCTATTTTAAAGTGAGTTGATCAGCAAACTTAATTCCATCTTCAGACTTAATTCTGCCCCTCTCCTCAACCCCAGTTGGCCATGTTGCGTAACATAGTCATAGGATCCAAGCATTAAAATGTGGATCTCATTGGAGGAGACTTTATTCTGCCTCCCACACATATCCTCCACTATTGATCATGAAATTCAGTGTTAGTTGTTTCTCATCAACTGACCAGTGCTGTGGCCAAATACAAATGATTTAATCTTTCTGAAATATTTTTCCTTATGGAGAAAATGAATGTTTTGTTTGATAAACTCAGTCTTCATGTCTTGATATGAGTTTAGTGACTGCATTTTTAAAGCTATTAATTTAAGCATTACATATAATTTTATATTTGAAAATTTTATCCTTGTCAATATCCTACCTCTCAAGCAATTAAAATGCAGTGATGAGCAAAATAATCAGTTTCTTTTAAGGGTTTTACTTGTGGATGAGATAAAAAAGCAGAAGGTCTAATATAGATGTTTATGTTCCTTCTTCCAAAAGAAACCAGAGTCAGTTTTATTCTTATAACCCTACCTTTCAGCTAAGGAAATAGAAATGTTTGGCAAAAATATTCATTGCAGAAAAGTACATAGCTCTTAACAATCAGATTTTTGAAGATCATTCAACAACATCTCATAATTTTCTGAAAATAAAAGATACTAATACTTTTGTTTCATATTAGTAGTTCTGTTTGTTTAAAATGCTTGTAAAACATCATACAAGGACTCAAATTAAATATAACTAATTAATCAGCACAATTTTCTCTTGGGATATCCTATATATAACATTCATATATTTTTTCTTTAAACCTCTTTGTATTTTTTCTTTACTACATTGAGATCATATAATTAATGCTTCAGTAAAAATACTTTAAAGAAATGTGAAGATTTGTAAGATATAAGACAATGCATTTGTTAGGAAGTTAAATTAGTAACATAGTCCCATGGATAGTTAATACCTAACCGAGAAGCAACTAGAGATATTTTTGTTAACACAACATTTTAATCCATCTGTCATTATCCAGAAGTACAAAACCTATAAAACAACCATTTGGATACCTCAGTTTCAAACCACATTGCACAACTTGATTATTTTGTAACTTCAAACATACCAAGTCTTGACCTCATAAATGTCTCCAGTTCAATGATCCTTGGAATTTCTCTTATTCACCAGCCACTTTCTATCTTCATTTTATTCCCCACAAAGTTTAGGTTCTATGGGCATCATTTCTATAACTTTCCTTCCAATATATTAAATGTCCTTACCCCTTCAAATTAAATTTCCATTATGTCCCTCTGGCTAAAACTCATTCCTGATTGAGTTAACCACTGACATTTCACAGCTCTATCACACGTCCTAAATACTTCAATGAAAAAAAAAAAAATCGCATGCCTATTTATGTTAACAACACTATATTTTCAGGACCATTGGCTATAGTTCTAACTTGCAAATCTGTAAACCAATGAAACAATGTTTTTCTACAAGACACTTCTATTTTTTTTTTCATGAACATAGTTGTAAGTATTATCTACTTTCTTCAAATTTCCAGTTATGTCCTTGACTACCACCTTACACTTAATTATTTTACCTCTTACTTGCTGGATAACATAGAAGCCATAATGAAGACAACACCACCACCACTCTATATTGATGTTTTCCTTCATCCATCAACAGATATAGGTATCTACAGCCACACCCAAGCACATCACATCTTTCAGAATTGTGTTGAAATATCTTTTCTTCAGGGGTCTCTTTTCAATTCTCTCCCACTTTGAGCTCATATTTCTTTTAATTCTTTAGTATAATTAGTTTTGCATTTTTTGGTTAGAATATAAGTATTGTGTCTGTTTACTCTGGCTTTGAGCTTTACATAATAAAAAGTATCCAAATGTACAAAACGCAGAGAAAGCAACATATGCCATGTTCCCATCACCCACCATCAATGATGATACACATTCTATTATACTTGTTTCATTCATCCTCCCCATTTTAGTGCAGTGTTTTAAAGCAGTTCCAGGGTATCACATTATCTCATCATCAAATACTCCAATGCACATCTAATAATAGAGTTTTTCATAACCACAATACCATTATCATACTTAACACAATTAACAAAAATATTTGAATATCATCTAACATCCAGCCAATTTTCTGTAATTGTATTATAAAATTAGTTAACTTACATTCAAATCAGAATCTAAGCAAAGCACACTCATTCCATTTGGTTGTTATATCTTTTGTATCTCTTTTTATCTAGAACATTCCTGTCCCCTCTGCCATCTTTTTTTTCCACACAGGCATTAGCTTTTGAAAAAATGAGGTCAGTTTTCCTAAAATGTCTGGTATTCTGCATTTGACTGATTACTTTTTTGAGGTATGGCATTTATTGTTTTTATTTTCTCCATATTTTCTTTAAACTGGAAGGGAAAAGCATTGTTTGAATTTAGATCCAATTTTGGAAGCTAAAGTATTTCACGGGTAGGCTGTGTATTCATTCATTCACATTGCTTTACAGCATCATAAGGCACATATCCCTAATACTGTCATTTTTGTCTTTTAAAAATGGGTTACCTGTGCACATGACTCAAAAATTTTCTGAGTACTATGCCCAAAATGGTGGCATTCCATTGGCTTATGAAATGTAAATAAAATTACTCTCTCAAAAATTCATACTAAAAATTGGAATAACATGGCTTTTATTAACAGCATCTTAGGTTGTTCAGCCAGATAAATTTGAACTTCCTTTTGTATTATTTCCATAGTAGGAGGAGTCCAAGTTGTACACCCACATTTTTTGTTCAACATCATTTTCCTTTGATAAATGATTTTGATTTTTACCAGAAGATTTAGCTATTCTGTATTTAAGCTGTTGGCTAAATTTTCAAACTAGATTTTAAAATAAAAAATTATGTTTTTTGTTCAAACAACATGCTGCAACAAAATTACTTATTTTGGGGGAAGCATCTCTTTATCATTTCCTTATTTATGACACAAATAGTTTACATCATTCAGTCCTGAAAAGACCTCACAATATACACAATGGCTTTTATCATTTTTCTTTGTAAGTCTCCTCAAATTCTTAGAATTTGATGTATTTTACAAAAATATGAATGTCGCAGGTAATCGAGATAGTCCCCTTACATTTTTACTATTAACTCCTTCAAAACGGAACAGAAACAGAAACAAAACACTCACCTGTAATCCAGAGAAGTGGGGCTTTTCTTTACATTTTTCTTTGTCCTAATTTGTAGGGAAATCGAACTTCAGCTTCCAGTCACTAACAACAACAACAAAAAGATAATGGAGCATTATGTATAGCTGCTAAGTGATTTCAATACATATTCTAAGAGTATTCAATCTCATCACCCTTTCATTCCAAATGCTCTTTTAAAACCATGCATGCTCTGTCACAGCTGAAGAAGATTTTAGAGATTTTCCACTCAAACCTCATCATTATACAGATGAGAAAAATGTGGCCAAGAGCAGGTGGGTGGATTTTCTGAAGAGTTAAATGCTAATTACAGGCACAGCTGGTACTAGAGTAAGTGTCTCCTAATGGTCAATATACTATTTTCCCAATTACTTACATTCTTTGCTGCTTTCATTCCTATGTGCTTTGTAGTTATTAGAACTAAGATGTAGATGATTGAATCAAATTGTCTTGAACATATTTTGAAAGTCAATAGTGGTTAGTAAATTAATTTGTTTCATCTATTTAGTAGGTAAAAAACATAACTATACTTAAGTACCTTCCAAAGAGTGTATTCCTTTGAGAGTTCCATGAAACAGGGTTTTCACAGTGAACTCATCTCCCACTCTTTTAACTGGTAACAGCCTTTAGCTACCAAAGAATTATTAATGCAACAAATGTAACAATTATTTTTATTTTTTATAAAGTTATTGTATTCATGTTTTTTAATTGTTTTGTACGTTTCTTTCTATCCTTTAAGGTATCTTTATATATTAAAGCAAAAATATATAGAAAGATAAAAATATTGTCCCAAAACTCAAAAATCTAGAAACAAACACTTAATAGATGGTAAATATATACTTGTTATCTCCATGTAAAACATCAAATTTTATGACTACTCTTATAATGCTCCATTATAACATTAAGTTTCAACATAAATTTTTCCTAAGCTTATTTTTAATCACTACAAAGTATCCAATTTACCCAGCAATTAGAATAAACTTTTCAATCTAAAATGATTATCTTACTCTCTGTCCATGTGAATGGAAATACATTATAAAGTATATGACTAGATAAATCCTCTTCAAAAGATTTGCCACACTGATTTCCATAAACAATATGACAAATTCTATCCATGGATATAGTGTAAAAAAAGTGGGAATTTCACTGAACACTAAACATTATCATATGTGTTTTTCAAATTTCCTGAGCGATAAATGGCAATCTAGTGTTGTTTAATTTATGCTGCTTTAGGTATTTTGCTCATTTTTGATTAGTTTTTTTGTTGTTATTAGAAAAGAATGAAATACTGTCATTTGCAGCAACATGGAAAGATCTAGAGATGCTTATATAAGTAAAGTCAGTCAGATAAAGACAAATATAAGATATCACATGTGGACTCTAAAAAAATGACACAAATTTACACTCTTAATTATAGTGAGAGTAACAGCAGAATATACTTTCACAGTGCTTACTTATCATATAAAATTCTCAAGAGGCCGATTTCAAGTATGCTTCATATTAATCACTTTTTCTATCCCCTCTTATTTTATAATATGGGAAAATGTAAATTGCAAGATTAAGATGGCTCAACAGCATTTTTATGTATATTACAAACTACACCATTTGCAGAGACACAGATTTGTTGCATAATTCAACTTGAAACTGAACCATTAGATATAGTTGTTTAGAATAAAGGGACTAGTGGGTAACTACCAAAATAAATTCATATGCATTGTAGTCTGACACACAAATTGACAATATTTACTGAATATTTTTAAACAGTATAGTATACTCTTTTTGCCTAAATAATGTACTACAGAATATATGTGCATGATACAGGCAACATGTATAGGAAACACAGTAGGGGCAGAAATGAAAACCTGATGACCCAATTTAGCTGCCAACAAATGAGGGTTGCAGGTGGTGGTGGCTGAAAAACAGACTCAGGTAAAGTCCAGTGTACACAGGGTTCATTGGGAATGAACACCTGTGCTAGGGAGGGTAAGGAACCAGGATTGGGGAGGGTGTGGTCAAGCTGCACAACACATCCCGTAATAGCCTCAGCTGATACCCTCTCCCCAAAAAAACGTATGGAACTAAATTGCCCCTCAGAATTCTGTTGGATCAAAATAAAAAGGCCTTTGTACCCCTGCGTCAATCATTCCACCCTAAGAAGGGAAGATTCTTTGGAGAACTGGCTTTTAGCAATTGAAGGCACTCCTGAAACTGGCTGGTATCTGAAAGCTCTCAGCTCGACAGCATTCTCAGCAGCTCAGAAAACAAGTGCTACCTAGAAGAGGCATGTGGACAGCACAACTCAACGCCCGGCATAAAGACTCTTCGATGATATAAGAGAAATAATTATATCACAAATAGGAAAATGGTGGAAAACCAATTGTTACTGAGATGTTTCAAATTCTCCAACTCACTTCCAACAAATGGCCTTTTAGATCACAGAGATTTAAAGAAGCCTGGGGTGATCAGTTGTTCCATGACTTTTCTTGACTTTTTCACTTGGTTGCAGTTATGAAATCACTGTGGTTACATAGCATACATACATTGTTAATATACATTGTATGAAAACAATAGAAAATAGTGTGAATTCCTGTTTGCCTACTATACAATACTCACATTTGAAATGAGAGAAAACAAATTTACAAAGTTCTTAAACATAATAAAATGACACAAATCTTTAGGCCAACCTCTTGGCTGCAAAGTGAGGTCAAAACTGCATCACGTCTTTATTTCAGCAATCGAGTATGTGTTGGAATAAAACAATAGTTTATATCAGAATGTAATTGTGAAAACACGATTTTTTGTTCTAAATATTAAGTGCCAAGAAATTTTTGAATTAAAGTTTGAGGTTTAATAAACTAAATGGTTGTATAAATGTCTGTAAGGAAAAAAAAATTCAGATCAAATAGCAACAGATCAGACAGTTATAAAGAGGAAAAAGATATTTTAGGACCTTAAGTATCCACAAAAGTAAGCTCAAAAAAATACAATAAAAGGTTCTAAATTGTTTAATAAACTCCTAAATGCTTCATAAAGTCTATTATCTGGTGTCATGGTTTTTTTTTTTTATCTCAGTAGTAGGGAAAAAAAGCCTGACATCAAAGCCTTATTTCCAGTTATAGTTTTAGAAATACTTGAAGAATGTATTGCAGGTGGAAGGCAATTTTAATTTAAGAAGTGGAAAATATGACTATTTATTAAATGTTAAAGTCTAGGAAAAGATTAGTAATAAATAAAAAATCTGTTTCAATGATATAAAATACCAACTTTTATGATTATGAGCTCTTATTTTAAAAATATATCTATACAATTTGTTGAAAAAATTTATTTTAAATAGTTTTAAATGCATTTTCAATATATTTAGTTGTCACTGTCATTTCACTATATTTTGAGAGATGGAGTTTAATCTTCTTTACCTATAATGTGGGCTTGAGTTAGCTCACTTTTAACATACAGACTAAGAAAAGAAAACAATGATTTTTTTCATTGCAGAAACTAGCAATCAACATCTTAAAGGAATAAAAGTTAACATTTTCAGTAATGTTATGTAAGCGCTCATACTCCTGTCATGATGTGTTGAGATCAGTTCATCACTTCTCTGGCATTCTTCCCCAGAATCCATAACCTTAGTATAAACATGGAAAATATCAGACAAACCTAAGCTGAGTGACATTCTGCAAAATATTCGACCCTTATTCCTCAAAACTGTCTAATACATAAAAGACAAGGAAAGACTGAGAAACTATCAAAATTGGAGAAGACGCCAATGGAGAGTCATGATAAATAAATGCAGTGTGGTACCTACCCTGGACTGGATACTGGAATAGAGTAAACAACATTAGTGGAGATAGTAATGAAATATGAATGGATTCTGTAGTTAATAGTATTGTAAAGTTAATTTCTTAAGTTTTGATAAATGAACCTGTTGGAGGAGGTCATCCAGGAAGGGCATGACCTCTGGTTGACCCTAGAGCTGGACGCATGTAATCAGATGCTTCTCCCCACGCTCCCCTGTCCTTGGAATATACAGCTCTGTCCAGTGTTCTTACATCAGGAGCTGTTTACGAGGAAACAGCCTTGAGCAAAGTGCTGAGACCATCTGGACAGTGTATGTGACTGAACCCAGGTAAGGCTGCTATATAAACTTTTCAGATTCTGGCAGGCAGACACAGAGATCTACGTGTTTTTCAGCTGCCCAAGACAAGCCTTGCATGTTAAATTTTTTTGCTTATTAAACCTACCACCTACCAATATTGGGCGGCCTGTCTCTTTCTTTGGTCTCTCCTTGCCCTCTGTGTATAAGGGTCAGTTTATGAACCAACAGTACAATGCTATGTAAGTTATTATTATTGGGAGGTTAGGGCAGGTAAAGGTTATATAGAAACTCTCTGTACTGTCTTTGCTACCCTTCCATAACTCTTAAATCATTGCAAAATAAGAGTATAAAAAAACTGTACAATTATTAAAATTATTTCCAATATATTTTAGATCTCATTTATGTTCTTGTTGTTTGACTAATTATGTAGGACAGGATTTATTTTTAAAGTTAATAGTGGAATACTCAAATTCCCAAGAAGTGTCCTGTAAAAAATATACTTCAGTACTAGTGCCTTGGGACTGCTTTATCCTTTTAGTAGTTCGATAAATGAAACTCCCTTTCATTCTCTCCCTCTCTCTCTCTTACACACACACACACACACACATTTATATTGATCTCTATGGTGACTTGATCTTACCTAAAATTTATATTCATAGTTATAAGTGGACAACTTTGTAGAAAATAGCAAGAATTCTGAAGTAAGTTTTGATCATTTTCCATTTAAAACTAGTTTTCATAAGAGCAATTCCCCGCTGTACTCTCATTATTTTTTCTTACCAAAGGTCCTGGAAGTTTTAACTGGGAACATGGCTGTACAACTAAAGTCTGCATTTGCTAGCTTCTCATTCAGCTAGGCATGGCCACAGTATATGCAACTTCTACCTCGTTACTTTTATGGAAAAAGACAAACCTGAATTTTCTGCTCTTTTCTCTCATTCACCAGCAGGGATATTGAAATTAGGACTGGACTAGAGACAACTTAGACTCTGAGAAGAACACAGCCAATGGGGGGTGTAAGAAATGATGGATGATAACTGAATACTTAGATGCTTTCCCATCCATTCTCTGTGACAGAAAATAAATTTCTATCTTATTTGTCATTATAATTTGTGTTATCTCTTTAAATCAGTCTAAGATTATTCTTGTTAATAGGGTCATTTACTGGTGTGGAAAGTTGAAACAAGTTATGTTTCCACAAATTAAAAGGCACTGAGTTGTACAAGTCAGTGTTATATTGAAACATATTCTTACATATTCAACTTAAATGTATACATATGACCACCAAGTCAGTTACAATTATTTTTCCAGTGGTAGATCACTGTTTTAATTTAAATTTGTCATTTTATAGTCTATAAAATTAGAATGAAAAGGTGGAGGTAGACTGGTACATTTACATAATTTAAATCAGTTTTGTCATTCTTGCATAGTATTTAGTGTGAAAATATAGTTGAATATCTTTACTGTAATAAAATGCCTTAAAATTTTTTTCCTTTTTTCTTTTGTTTATATGTTTTAATCCTTTAGACTTTATAGATGTGTGAAGTATAATGCTATATTCATCTAATTATTTCTATGAGATAAATTAGATTTAAGTATAGATAACTCCAGACTTGTCACCAGGATTATATTAAATAGAATAAATTAGCATTAAAGTTTTATCTGAAGCTGTCTGAAATAAAATATAATCACTTTCCCATTTAATAACTTAGGTTTAACTACTAAAATATGTATGTTATATAAATATATTCTTGACCCTAATTAGTCACCTTTGGATAAAGGGAAATATTAAAAATATGGCTTCACTAATTATAAAAAATGTATTATTTAGATTGTAATAAATATTAGCTGAAATTTATCAGGTTTTTTTTTTTTTTTACTTTGTGGAGAAACATTTTTGAGTTGTATTGCTGAAAGTTACTTTTTGCTTTTCTGTTGTCCTCACTTAGTTAAAGAATTTTCCTTTGCAGCTATATAATTACTATCTCTTACTGTAAAATACTAGGCAGCTATCTTTAGTTCTTAGGTGTTTTAACGAGTTTTCAACAAACCTCACCATTTTAAAATTTTGTCAGCCTTAGTCTTTTAAACAAAGTCCACAAAAGAAATTAAGTAACAAGTTCTAATAATAAACAAACACTTCAAAATTATGCTATCCATAGGATAACTTAGTCTGTTGGATGTTACTAATTAATATTTTGCTGAATTTTGGGGAGGGCAACCTAAGATAATTTAAGGTTGGTAGAAAAATTATCTTCCAACTTAGTATACAGTATGTCTGGAGGAAGATAAAAACTTAGCAAGTGCTATGTGGACATTGATAGGTTTAAGGAATCAAAATCCAGATCCTCAATTTCCACATGCACTCTTCCCAAAAAGATGTACTGTTTCTGCAAATGCAAATGCTACCCAGGAGCCACTCTGGTTCTTAGGTCCCAACTTACTTTTCAACTTCAGAGAAATGAATGAAAGAAAGAAAAGGAAAAAGAGAGAGAAGGAAGGAATGAAAAATTATATTAGATTCCCATGCATTCTAAATCTTATGATGGCAAATTTATCCACAGAATGTTATCTTGGACAATTCAAATTCTCAGTGTAAGCAGTCATCTCAATGTCACTCATGCAACAGCTGTCTTTCCCACTTTCCTGTTCAACACTGTTGTAGGCTGTACTTGGCGTCTGAAACTGGCACTGACCATTTTCAGATGCTTTCTGAATTTTGGTAAGGTCTAGAGTGAGGTAGGAGTGACACAACATTTTATGTAATGACTCACTTTTTTATCCTATAGCAATCATAAAAAGTGCATTGCTTCTGAGTGAAAAATCTGCTTAAATTTAAGTATAATAAATAGTGAAAATTAGTGGATCTGGCACTTTTTTCCATCAGGCAACAAATTTTTGGTAAAGCTCTGTGCATTTATCTATCTATCTATCTATCTATCTCTTATCTGTCATTTATCCTAGAAGTAATTATCTTTTTAAAAATCACAGTAGTTTTTTTAAGAATGTAGTTTCAGGTGGCTCACTCCACTCTAACATATGTTATACATTACATAATCATAATTTTCTTATTATATGTTGTATATATTCCATACAAATAATATGTAAAATCTCTAATCTAAAAATTTTGATAAAAATATATTTAAAACACATTTAAGTACAATGATGTTCTCAAAAAATATTTATTCCAGTATGTATAGAAATTAAGTTTTGTTTTCCAACACTTTTTATATTTTCCAACTGTATCAGGTTAAAAAATGTATCTCTAAATGCAACAATTAAAATAAAATGTGTGAGTGAAACATTATAATGAATCAAGTGTCAGTAAGATCTTTTTGGAATACTTTCTAGAACTTATGAAAATAAACAACGTAATGACTTGACTGTCAATTAATACATAGACTTGGTAGTTTCAATTTTTTTTCTCCATATAAAATTGAAGAGCTAAATAGAACTGACATAAGATTCATAAGTCATTATGAATAATTTTTAATTATTGACCCAAATGTGGTTTTATGTCATATAACTCAATGAAATTCAGAAAAATATGAAATTTGACTATTAATACACATTCTACTGTTCCCTAATTATTCATATGAACAAAGTTTCTCAGCACTTACATCTGTGAAGTTAAAAAAACAGGTTTATAATTTAGCCTACAAACTGTTTCTTTCTGTAATAAGTTGTGGTTATTATCATATACATAATTATTTTTTAAAAAGCCCTATTCAATTTATTAACAAACATTTCCAAAATTTTAATCTTTTGTGTTTAATAATTGCTCATCAAAATTTTTAATAATTTTTCAAACAAGGATATACTGATACTTTTACTAATTAAAACTAAGAATATATTTTAATCATTATAGCCTTATGATCACAGGAAAAATTTTTAAATAGTCACATTATATCATTTTTATATGTAGAGTATAATATGAATTCAATAAAAACTTTCATGCTTGAATATACCAGGATGAAAACTTGTGGGAGAAGTGAACTGGAAATATAATACTACAGAAGTTACTCCTGAAAATCTTTAAAATTTTGGTTGTTAAGTTTAAAAAATTAAGAAAGGTTCATTTTAAATTTTATTTTAAATTTATTTTAGGATGCATTTAAAGTTTATTTTAGGATAGCATAAACTGAAATTTGAAAATACTGTGTTAATGCATCTCAAAGCAACACATCACCTAAAAAAGGTCTGGACAGGGTGCAAGATGACTATCTTATATTGTTTTCTTAGAATTTTATTTTGGTTCAAATATTTAGGCAGATTTTTAAAGCAGTATCTCTCAGATTCATAGAAGTAACCAAGATATGAATTTGGGATAGGCAGCTCATTTTTGACAGACCTGAAAAATCTGTGATTTATTTAAAAATTGTCAAAAATGTAGAGCAGGAATATTGATTGAACATTAATTAGAAATATTAAAAAAAATCTCAAATCCAAACATTATAAATTATTTTCTAAGATTACATGTCGCTTTATTTATGTGTATTACAAAAACAACACATAGTCATTATAGAAAACAAAAAAAAAAAAGAAAACAAAAGAACATAAGAACACCTATTACTCTTCCCCAAAGATGGAAATCCTTCAGGGTAGGATCCTGTAGATAAATAGTACAGCTGAGTGTTTATAAATACAGGTTCTTCATTTCAAATCCTAGCTTTTTTTTGAAAAATAGCTGCTCTACTACTTAATCCCTTGTTTTCTCCTGTAAACTGCAGCTGTTAATAGTACCTACCTCACATGCTGGAGAATTGAGTTAATACTTGTAGAATACATGGGAAAGTAGCTGGCATGTGTTTAGCAACCAGTAAGTATTATCCCAGTTTTGTATATACACATATTTATGTAATATTTAAATAAAACAGTGTGGTATTTATTTCACATAAATTTAAAACATTGTACATATAACTTATAAATGGTGCATGGGTATGTATTATGTGTTTGTATGTGTGTGTTATATGTATGTACATATACATAAAATTTTAACATATGAGTTCTTCCACAAATCACCTTTTATCTAAATTTTTTCCTGTTAATCTTTTCTAAATAATGCAAAGTATTAATAATCGGGTGAATGTGAAAAGTGAAAAGTAATGTGGAAACCAAAACTTCAGAAAGTAATGCAAAAATGATCAGACTGATTCAAGGCTAACTCATAATTCCCCAAAACGGTGTGAAAAAAATGAGTGATTTGTGGGAATATTTTTAATCATATTTCAATTTAAGCAGATCATAACCATAACATCTGCTTTACTCAAGTCTCAATCAATTGCAAGTAAACTGGGGGAAAAAAGTTCAAGGAGAGACTATATTCTGAAAGACAAAGCATAGTAAGCCAAAAGTAAAAAGTGTTTATTTAAACACTTTAAACTCAGCTATTTAGATAATTTTAAATAATTTAGGGTTAAACCAGATTTAATATTTGAGAAGCAAATATGCAGTGTTATACATTAACAGGAGTCCTACACCAAGAATTCAGATCCTACACAAATAAAGATTCAATTTCTTTATTCCCTGCTCTTGCAGCATCTGCCCATTCTTTTCCTAGCTATTTGCTAAATGCTTACCCTTTCTTTTTCTTTTCTTTTTTTAAAGTATCATCAGGTTACAATGTGTTAATTTCTGGTGTACAGTATAGTGTTTCAGTTATACATATATTCCTTTTTGTATTTTTCATTTTAGGTTATTACAAGATATTGAATACAGCTCCCTGTGCTATATAGTAAAACCTTGTTTGTTTATCTATTTTATATATAGTAGTTTGTATCAGCAAATCTTGGTTTTAAAGTCTTAAAAAATTCTTGTGTTTTTCCTAATCTGAATGTGAGATTTTATGCTTCTTGTTCTTAACACTCAATACAATTACAAGTAAATAATTAATTGTGTGATTTGTTCTTCATTATGCTCACTTTGTTCTAAAACTGAAAGTTATATTAGGAAAAGAAATATCTTTGTCATGTTCACCTATCACAGTGCCTTCTCAGAGTAGACAGTGAGTAAATATGAACTGAATGAATGAGAGTTTATTGAATACAGGGATGGATGAGTGAATGAAGAGAAGACTAATAAATTTTCTTTGTATTTAATTAAATTCAAATTATAGATTCTTAGAAAAATATGGTTGGTAATTTGGGGAATGATTTTTGATCAGTAGTCAATGTACTAATTCATTTTGCAAAGCCAACACCCTAATTTAGGTGATCTTTGAAAAAGTTCAAACATATTAAACCCTATGCTTGAAACTCTAAGAGTTCTACTATGAATTTATGAACAGATACCGTCACTGGTGTACCCAGGACACTACATACTCTGGTCTCCGGCTACCTGTCTGAAGGTGTTTATCCTCCCCCTCTGACCTACCCACCACTCTACTGAAGCCATTGTTCCTCCTTTTATATATCTAGTTCTTTCTCTTGCCAAAGCTTTTGAAATTGCTATTAACGCAAACTAGAAAGTTATTCCTCTAAAAACTTGTGTACCTTACTTCATGTTGCCGTTTCTGTTCCCTGGGAAGCCAGCTTTGAGACAAAGAGTAAAGAGTTTGCAGGAGCGGCACCTGTGGAATGGAAAGGAAGGAAGCAGGACTGGGCAGAGAGAGATACTGCTACAGTCTCAATAAATGCCTCATCCAACCACACAGGGAGTTCAGAAACTGGAATGATCTTCCATCAGTCCTGTTTTGACCTGGCATTGGAAGCAAGCCTCCTTGAAGGGGATGTGACCTTAGGTGAGGCCACTCATTTCAGTTCAGGAAATCCACAGAGACACATCAACTGCCCCTAGGATCTGGGAGAGTAAGATCATCAGTCTTAAAGGGAGATCTAGGAGATGTATCACAGAACCAACACTCTATCACATCATAGTCTTCTCAAATTATTATCTTTGAGAAAAGTACACCATTACTACAATTGGCTCTATTATTTATCAGGCCTTACGTTTTTTTTTTTTTTAATTATAGCACTTACAACTACCCAACTATATAACATGCATTTAATTGTTTATTCATGAATTGTGCATTTCTCCCGTAGAATATGAACTCCACAATTTGGAACTTCACTGCTTTATCTCCACTGCCTAGAATGATGCCTGGCGAAAATACAGCTATCCAGTTCTTTGGGTTTTGTTACTGGTGTTGTTTTTAGTTTTTCTTTAGGTACTAAAATAATGGTTTCTCTTTTTTTTGCATCACTCTTGCAAATAAACACACTAAAATATAACTTTCCTTCAACGTATTTAGTAAATTGAGACCAAGAATTCAGCCTGATTATCTGATTATTTTACTAGCACAATTTTTTCGTAAGATTTTTTTTTTTCAAATATCATGTCAATTAACTAACAGGATTCTGGTATGTAGTGAAAAAGAATGCTTGACATTTATATCTAAAATTGAGAGTTTGATAATTTTTCATGCACTTTGAAAGTATTTGGATATTTTGCAAAAGTTAGCATGTAATTTCATGAAATGGGATATGTGGGGGAGATTGATTAACTGAGCATTTTGATATATAAAAAGACAAATTTTCAGACTCTTCTAGACCCCTAAGAAGGAAGCCTGTACAGCTGAGAAAGGCAAAGCCAATATATTCACAGTGGAACATTTTACTTGTCTTCCCTCATTGCAGATCCACTTAGTTGTGAAGTACATACTATAGGAATAAAGAAATTGGGCTGCTAAATATGCTTTTTTCCTTTCTGTTTAAATAAAAGAAAAATAAAATTATGATCTTTTGAACCAGGCTTTCCTGAAACACTAGCCATGTGCCACTAATATTTTAGATTGACCATCTGCTGCGGAATATCTCGTGTGTATCAGAAGTAACAACACACAGAACTAATGAAAAATGTGAATCTCAAATTAATTATTTTTGCCTATGAGTCTCATTCTAGCAAACAGTGAGACAAGAAATAATTTTAAAAATTATTTCTGGGAAACTATAATGTCTTTTTAAAAATTACATAATTACTTTAAAACATTTTCCCTTTATATGCTGAATTATGTTTCTAACATGTTCTGAACCTTGTTAAAAATATGTTTTATAACAAGTCTTATTATTTAGAAATGTTAGAAATATAATCCAATATATGTCAGCTTTAACAAACCAACTAGGGAAAAACTGAAGAGGAGCAGATTAATTGGCCGGATACAGTTATTAAGAATATTTTATTAGTGATTTCACAAATATGAAAGATAAGACCACTAGCTTGTTTATTAGAACATAATTAAGAAGTTAATAAAAATGTTTCTGTTGGCACTTAGTTTACAAATGAGGAATCATTGTGTGCATGGGAGAAATATGTTAGGTGGACAATAACGGAGTAAGAAATTTAATTGATCTCTATTTATATAATTTGGGGCTAAATTCTAGAAGGTTAAATTGACATCTAACTTGCTCTTGAATCTTTTTTAATTCAACAAGTGATGTCACCACAATTATAAAATTAGTAAAAATAAAGAGTTTATTTTAAAGTTAAATTTAAAAGTGCCAGTTGTCTGGGTATTTGCTTCTAAAATCTTTCTCTTCACAAATTCACAATATGGTGTCAGAAAGTAATAAGCATGAAAATAAAATCAATATATCTGACTTCCAGTGCAAACTGGCATTTCTCATTTAATAATCTTTAGAATTTATATTTGTAAGAAAAGCCTGTATGACTTGTATGATAGATATGTTAAATATTATCTACATAATGCTAAAAACTCATTTTTCATAAATTCAACAACAAAATAATTTTCAATTAATTTGAACCTTATAAAGGCCAAACAGATGGTTAGTTGACTGAGGTTTTTGTTTTAAGCCAGCAATTGTGTCATACAGCCGGGTCAGCAAATTTTTTCTGTAAAGAGTCAGAAGGTAAATATTTGGGGGTTTGTGGGTTATAAGGTCTCAGTGCAAACAAGCATGACAACAACCATAGCCATTACATAAATAAAAGAGCTGGCTGTGCTCTGCGAATCTTCATTCACACAAACAAGCAGAAGCAAATCTTGGCCTAATACCATTCTCCATTAAAGGAACTAGAGGCTTCTGGAGAAATGACTGATCTTGGGACTCGACAGAAAATATGTAAGATGAGCCTAGAACATTCTGTTGTGCCGAACAGTAAAGTACTAAACCTACACACACACACATACACACACACACAATGATGGGAATATGTCAAATGTCAAAGGAACTCAGAAGTGAACTAAAGAGCACCCAGTGAGCAAAACTGGTACAATTTGAGCAACAAAATAAAGTGGCATTGAATTATGTCTCAAAATATAAAATAAATGTTCATGAGGTTATATTAATATTAAAAAGATTGAATACATAAATAAATAAATGGTGAAAAAACAGATCCCTTACGCAGAATTGTAAAAGTGTATGTAGTTACTGCAACCTTAAACTCCCACTCCTTTGTATGGACTGATGGTGACCTCATTCCATTCCTTCTCAAACAGAAACCAAGAAACAAGTGGCAGCTAAAGAAAATTTTTAGCAACTTATGTTTTTAAAATGTCCTTTTTTATTTTTTAGAATATAAGTGTTGGGTCATTTATTTTTTGTTTCAAAAATAAAATTATGGGAAGTGGGTAATCAATTGTCTGTAAACATTATATCTATTTTTATTTCTTTCAAATAAAAACTAATTGCTACTCCTATTAAATCAACATATATGCCTGACTCTAATGTTGGTTTTTAAAATTCTGCATTCATTTTTGGTGCCTGTAAGTATCATTGGTTAAAAAAACGATAAAACCCTATTAAAATTTATAGGCCATTTCTTTACAACATTTTACTTTATACTTTGATTTACTAATGGGATGATAAACGGTATTATAAAATTTTCTAAGCATGATTTATTTGCATATTGTAGAAAGGTATGTTGATAATCCAGATTATCAACTTTATCTCACAATGCTTTATAATGTATTATAATCAGAATGAATTACTTTCCACATGGTTTCCAGCTTTTATTTTAATTTTATCATTTGAAACATTTACTTTGGATTAAATCATATGTTTTATGGCTATATTAATGCTTTTGTGAGGCAATCATAATTCCTGAAATTTTAACATAATTTTGTGATACGTATTTAGATTTATGTAATGACCTTTTGAATGTTACACTGTCATTGTTGAAGCATTTTAGTTTTAATTCCATAATCTGGTATTATCTCCTCCAATTTAAGGCTACTGAATAATAAGCATAATTGAAAGATTCATTTGTTAATGAAATGTCCTCACAGTGTCAAATCTAATTTTTGGATTAATATTTAATCAATTTTCAGTATTTTTAATATCTATTCTTTAACTTTACATTCTAAATAAATTTACTTCCAGAAGTACTTTCACAACTGCTAAGCAGCAATTGAAATCATGTTAATATTAAAATTATAGATGTGTTTTCATGATCATTAAAATATATTAAAGTTTTAAAATTCCTTTACTTACAAAATAAAAGCACTATTTACTTATGCAAATGTGTTTTTATAGGTTACTTTTCCCTCAAAATTCTCCAATTATCTGCATTGCTATACATGTTTCCAGATGTGTATCTTTCCTGGAGATTATAGCCTTGACCAAGAATTTAAAAGATGGTGGAAAATATATTAATTTGAGTTCACTTATAATGTAAAGGATTATCATGGTCAAATAATGTCACTGAAGTATTGAAAGTACAAATCCAACCATAAGAAAGGAAGTCCACTAAAAAATCCAAAGCTAAATGCTGTCAACAAATACAAGGAAAATGAGCTAAATCAGTCACATATTTCAGATAAATAACCATAAACAGTATTTGAGAAATCTGTTTTAAGGGTCTGGGACCTCAGAAATTTCTCAGGTTACCACTCTGCTGAACTTACACTCATGTCTTACGTCTGTTAGTTTATAACTTACTATTAAATATAGCTGCCATTGTATTCAGTAAGCCTTTAAATATATTGACATTTAAATTCAAATATTTGGGATGAACTTCCTTTTGCAACATATAGTCATTGTTCAGTCTAGCGCAGGAGCTTGGGGAGTGGCTTTTACAGAGAACAGATGAAAGCAAAGTATGGAAGTTGCTGACTGGATTGGCTGACAGCCTGGCTGGCTGTTCATGACTGGTTTGCAATTTTGTGACCTTGAAGCATCTATAGGTTTAGATTTTGCTTTGCATACGTAGGTCACCAGGGCATTAGAGCCACCTCACCCTAATAGCTTCCTTGTTTCATTAATTTAAACAATATTTTTGAGTTCCTAAAAAGCAAAGTAACTTTGTTACATTATGTAAAGGTAGATCAGAAAGTAAACATTTTCTAAACAAGACCCTAGACCAACTGACTATCAAGATCATATAAGCAAGCTAAAATTAAAAATTTTTTTGGAAATAGTTGCTAAAATCTGATTATAGAGTTCTGTTAAGTTATAACAAAGATTTTTTGGTAATTATGTTAGTGATAATATCACTATGAACAAACAACAAAGAAAAAGTGAGCATAGTATCATAGATGCCTACAGAGATGTGTGTGTGTGAGAGAAGATACAATATCTTGTTTTTTAAAAAAGTAATACCACAAAGGGGAAAAAAAGAAAGCCAAACAACTAAAAAGGAATTTGCTTAAGTTTATATTCCCAAGAGCCAGTCTCTGAGATGGAGATTAGTATTTGTAATGTTCATTGGGAGAACTCTTGGGATTAACAAATGTCCAGACAATAAAAAACTCTCTGGCTTTGGGACCAGGGAAAAGTAATTGCATATTGCCATTTTCTTCTTTGTCCAGAACATCAAAAGGCATTTCTCCCTTTATTTCTTTGAAGTATCTGGTATTAAGAGGCTGAATGCCTTTGGAATATGGAGATGACCTTAAAAAAACTCACATGGGCTGTCTGTAAATTATTCAAACAGTCTAGGATCTAGTCTTCTTATGATATTTTTTTTTGTTTCTAAACAAAAAATGGTGCTAATATTTTAATTAGCATGTTAAAACTCATGTGGCCATTTCTGTCATTATTTGGAAAGGATTAGATCCTAGACTAGTTTGCTAGGTTTAATGATTTCTTACTAGTGTCTGTTATTTTCAATCATGGACCAAACACAGTCCTGACCCTTGTGACTTGATGAATGGCCCATAATCATAACTGCACCACCAGCACTTCTCAGTGAGCTTAAAATGCAGGATAAAACTTGGTAGCATGACATAATTTTTAAATGAAGAAATTATACACTTTAAAAAAAGAAGTATGGGAGTAGGAGGAGAAATAGGAAGAGGAGAAATAAGAGGAGGGGAGGAAAAGGATGAAAAAGAGAAGAGAGAGAGAAGGCAGAGGAAAAGTAGGGGAAGAAGGAAACATTTTGAGAAACTCACAGTGTTAACACTGCAGTGTTGTTTTTGTGTGATGTTTCTAACTGAGCCTCAGCTGACATTTAGATGTGCCTAGATTCACGGACCCACCAAATCAGATATCTATTGCTATATACATACATATATCCGTATCTATAATCTGATTTGATTTAAATGAAAAAAGATGCACAAAAAGGACAACAAGAGGGAAAGCATGAGGTGTTTATCACCAGCTCCATGAAGGATACATGCAGAAGCACTGCCATTCTGAACTAATGTTGGGAGCAGAGTCAGCAGAAGTTGGATATAAAATATGATGTGTGTTTTTTTTTTACCTACATGCTAGCAAATCCCAAAGAAAACCAGTGTTCATTTATCTTCAAGATATGGTACTAAGCTGAATTATTTTATGATGTTTATTTGAAAAATGGAATATAATTAACTTCCCATTGCATCTCAAATTCTTGATATTTCTACATTTTGCATCTAAAAATATTTTTAAGTAGGAGACCATACTTACTAACATCTTACATCTTTATCTTTTGTTTTTCTATCTCTTCTCTTAGCAGTTATGATAAGAATTCATAGCAGTTATGAAAAGAATAGACTTATGCTAGTTCACTTAATAATTTGTTTTAACACTAATCAATCAATACATATACAAGTTTATGTGAGGGAAGCATCATCGTGGTCAAGGATTAAGAAGAAACAATTTAGAGAAGAGAAAGGTTTAAACCTACCTGCGAAGGTGTAGTTTGGAAGAAAATAAATGGTAATATTTTTAAGGGGTGACAGTTGTCTCAGTGAAGCCAAACAGGTGGAAAAGTTTGGGCTATTTTTTTAAAGAGAGTTAACAAGTCAGTGTTTCTTTAGTATGGAAGCAGTGAGAGTTGTAAGACAAGGCTCAAGCATAGTTTTGACGGGTCATTAATCCACATTAAAGAGTTTAGACTTTATTTCACCCACAATGAAGAATTATTAGGGAGAAAGAAACGGCAACTTGAAAACAATGTTTAAGCTGGCTGCCCTGTGGAAGAGATGTATTAAAGTGGTCGAAACTCCCAGATGTGTGTCTAGTAAGCAAACTACTACAGAAGTAATAAGTGAAAGATAAATGCCTGGCTGTGGAGCTTAGACTTCTTTGTGTGTATGTTTCCCTCTGTGTGTGTCTGTATGTGTGTTTATTTGTGTTTATTAATGATCTAGTAATTTTCCAAAGTCATAATATTTCCTAAACTTAAGCCCAACAGTCACCAATCTGTCTGTTAATACGTTTTTTCGTCTATTACCAACTGCATGAGTTTGTGGCTCATGTTGGGGAAAAAAGGAGTCCTGCCCTAAATAGATCATGGATATAGCTGATCTATGAAACACTTCAGCAACACAAAGTGATTCATACACAAAGGACCATTTTTTTCCCCTGAGTTTTAGTGGCAAAATTTTTAATTTAAAAAAATGTCCTGGGTGGGGGGTTGGTGGTAGTAGCTCAGTGGTGGAGCACATACTTAGCAAGCACAAGGTCCTGGGTTCAATCCCCAGTACCTCCACCAAAAATAAATAAATAAATGCATTTTTAAAACAAATTTAAAAGAAGAAAAACAAAGGGCCTGATTTCACACCTAGCCAGTGGGATTTAGCTATGGAGGAACAGCAAGTAACACATCTTTATATCTACACATCCAGTCATCATTGACAAGGGTTATATGGACACAGAGATCTGGATTTGAATCCAAGTCTTCTTATCAGAGTGACACGGAGCTAGTTACTCGCCCTTGCTAAGAACTACTTCTTCAACACCACTCCTACAGTAAAATTAATGTAGTAGCAGTATGCATGCCTGCTTTCCAGAACACCTGGAATACAGTTAAGTATGCAGTTAAGAAGAAGGAATAACTGTTAGTAAACTTGGCAAGCTCAGATCCACAGCCAGAAGTAGCTAATGACTTCCAGGTATTTCTGCAGGTTCCTCAGAGGAATTCATAATCTTGAAAACCTTGTTGGAAAAGTTTCTCCGAGTAAGGAACATCACAGGTAAAGGAGCTTGAATACTGGCAAACAGTGTGACATATAACAAGAATTCAAAGTAGTTTAGTAGAGTTAGAGCCTAAAGAATCTAAAAGGTGATAGATATGCAGGGAGTAAGCCAGAGTGATTCCTATATACCACCTAAGGAATGTGTCTTTTATGCTGTGTGTACTGAGAAACATTTGAATGCAGGCAAAAGAAATGATAACACTTAGAAAATTATTTTTAAAAGCCATGTTAAGAAGGAGTGAGAAATCTAAAAACAGTAATAAACATATTTAAGGAAGTAGGAACAATGATACTTGGTGTTCCCTTAGATGTGTAATCCGGTGAACATACCATGGTCCCATCTTCCTCAACCTCTCAGCAATATTTGTAATAGTTATCAATCCTTTCTTTCTAGAAAACTCACATTTCTAGACTTCGAAGATGCCATACTCTTCCAAATTTTCTCCTTCCTTATGGCATATTTCCTGTTAATTCTCTTTGCTATCTCCACCTCTTTTGACTTTTAAGTACTGGAGGACCTCAAGGTTTGGTTTCAAACTCCTTTTTTCCTCAATTTACTTTTTTGTGTATTAAATAACTCATTTATGTGTCATTAATAGTTGTTAACAATTTATAAAAAGAAACATGCTGCCAATGACTTTATTAAAATTCTCAGTCTTACAGCAATCTGTTAATGTAAATTAAAATAATGACATACCACTTCACGCTCATCAGTTTAAAAAATAAATATTAAAATCTGACAATGCCCAGTATTAGATTAAAACAAAAAAACTTTGATACATTACTTAGTGAGTGTAAATCAGTTCAATCAATGAAATTTTGATGAAGTTGAGAGCAATATTTTTTGTTGTTTGCAGCTATATTCTTGGAACAATGGCAAGTGCCTAGCATGTCGTAAGTGTTTAACACATATTCATTGAATAATAATTTAGAAGTGCAAGCAATCTGGAAAAATCTAGTAAAATTAAAGTTAACATTTCTTACCTAGCAATTCAAATTGTAGGTAAATTTCTGAAGGACATCTCCAATCATATGCCCAAGGAGACAAGGGCTGTCATATTCATTGCAACATTATTATAATGGCAAAAAAATTAGGCAGACAAAGCATAGAAAAATAATAAATACCCTCTCACTCTAGAGGGTAACCACCTCCAGTGAGAGAGAAATAATTGGGATGGAGAGGGATACACATATTTTGAATAGTATCTATAGTATTTTACTCCTATAAAAATAATCCAAAGGAATTATGACAAGATAGGTATAACTAAGCTGAATGGTGGGTAAGTTTTCATTATATTATTTCCTAAACTTTTCTCTATATTTGGCATTTATCATAATTTTAAAGATGAGAAGGCATACTAGACCAAGAACTATGAGCCTGTTGATGAAAAATTAATCAGACAATCTAAGAAGAAATGGGAAAATTTATTCAAGTAAAATTTTAGGATTATAACCCAGAAAGAACATCTCAGAAAGCTCTGAGAATTGTTCTGTCTATTAGAAGACAAGGCGCAGTTATATGTTTTTTGAGACAGAGGGCTATACATCAAACAACATGTTATTTTAACATTTTACATAATCCAGATCTAAGGGTCATCATCACAGTGGATCTTGTGCCCCCTTAGAAGATCAAAAAGGAATGTTATCTTTTAAATCGTTTTGTTGATGCCAGGAGAACGTGGCTCTTTATGGTTGGGCAGGTATTGGCACTGATGGGGAAGGCTGGTCGATGCGCAATGCAGATACACAATGCACAGTAGGGGAGAGGGGAGGCCAAAGGGCAGAAAAAGATTTTTTCTGTTTAAATTTTTTTGTCTCACTATAAAATATGAATTTTATTTCACAAGCCCTTATATTAGAGTCCCTATTCTGCATTATAATAAAATTTCTGGGGAATTTACATACAACATTGAATGTGAAAGAAAACATTTTATTAATACAGTATAATTTTTTAGCAAGAAAAATTTGGGTGATTTTAATTACTATTCATAATTCTCCATACACTTAAGGAAAGAAACAAGATACTTTTCTTCATTTTCTGCTTTTTTCCTCATTTCTGGGCTTCATCTGTAATTATTCTCTACTTTTCCATATCATATATTCTTGCCTTTGTCCTGGCTTCTTTTCTTCACTGTTTTTGTAATTACACCTTTTTAATAAGCTAGCAGCAAAACTATGGATGCAGTCAAGTAACTAATTTTGATCTCTATAATAATAATGAATGATAAGGAAAGTACTAGAAAACAGATAGAAATGTTATTTTCTCAACTGCAGTATCACAGTGGAAGTCATGTAAGAAGGCAGATTCTTACCAGGACTTCCAAGTACAGCTATAAGGGGAATTTAGTAAGTGCTAACTGCTTAATAAATATTGGTTGGATTTATGAGAGAATGGATGAATGATTTAATTCACCAAGAAGTTACAATAATTTTAAATTTGTATAAGTCAATAGTGCAAGTTTATTATGCAATAGTGTATAGTAAGTCAAATTTACTTTATGAGTTCCCATAGGATAACCAAGTATAACTTCTGTCTCAGGGCATTAAGCTATATCACCTATAAGTACCACTAAATGCTTGGTTAGAAATCCCTTTATATCTGTAGTGACAACAATACAGAGTGCTGAAATGTATCAAAAACAAACACACAAAAAAACACCAGTCTGGGCTTATTTAAAATCTTCTAGAAAGATACAATGATTCAAAATGTTATTCCTAATGAGATAGACATTACCAGAGATTCTGCAAGTTATTCACTCTTAAAATTTTTCCTAAGTCTAAAAAGCAGTCAATTTACCCTCTTAATGTTCATATATGTTCAGGCTTTGCAGGCAGGAGCAAGGATGGCTTCTCATCCCTTACATCTTGTTTCTTGCCTAATCAAAGCATTTTCTAATTCAAATTGCATTAAGTGGTGCAGATCAGAAGAGTTCATCTAGTCATTGAATGAGCAAAGTATCCCACTGAGGGCTGAGCTGAGGAATCACTTAAAGCTTTTACTATCAAGCTGTTTTCCACCTATTTATTTTCCATGACATTGATTATCATTTTCCCAAGACTGGTTTCTCAATAGTTTCTTTTCCTAGTGAGGTGGTATTAAAAAAAAAAGTAATCTTCCTCATTTACATAAATCTCAAATACCTAATCCTCATCATATTGTCAAACAACCATCCTACCTAAACTCACCCAAATGTAATATGACAAAATACAGTATTGTATCGCAAAGTAGGATTTTAAAGTTTTACTCACTTTATGAGTACAATGCTGGGAACTGACAAAGACGGTACCATCTTAGAGTGTACTAATTCATCGTCTGTTTTGACCACATTCATTCAATTAACGCTTAGAAGACCAAACTATTTGAACAGGTTTCTGCTTAATTCCTTGATATTCGGCCATTTCTTTCTATACATTTTTTTCCAATTAATTGAACTAGCATAAAAAACAATTTAAGATAATTATCTATTTTTCAGTGATTTATTTTTAAAAAGAGTTAAATTAAAGGAAAATTCAGTCCAATTTTAAATTAGAACACAAACTTTGTCAACATTCACCAGTTCCTCTAGCTGCCCACAATACAAAGCCACATGCCTTATGCCAGAAATTCCTTAATTATATTTAAAATAAATAAATGAATAACATTTTGATTCTAAACAAACTTAAAATTCACACCTTTTTCATGGGAAATCAACTCCCCTGCCAATAACCATGGTAGCAGATCTCAGGAATTTTTATTGAGAGGATACTGATATCCTTTCAATGAATGCACAAATAGGAGATAAACATCTGAACGAGTTTTACAAGACTAATTATTGTCTCTTGAGAATCTGGAATTTTGATAATGAGATTGAAAGATGGCTTCTGCATGGGTCTGAAGGTGAGACATATAAATGTGTAGTCAGTCAATGACGACGAGAACTAAAGAAGCTAAGAAATTTATCCTGCTGGAGCCATGAATAAAGCTGGCTGTTTTCAGAGAAGCACAAACTAGGGAAAATAATCCTGACCTCTTGATAATATCCAGAATAATTTAGAGAGCTTATCAACATACTTCATATAGGAGAAGGATCAGTGGTTAAAATGCAAACAATAGGTGTGTGTGCACGTGTGTGTCTTTTAACGTTCCATGAACTGAGAAATTTGATCACTTTTCAAGTCCCTTCTCTTCAAGACCATTGTAAACTCAGAAAAATTTTATAAATGCTAAGGCCCATGTGCAATATACATATAAATGAGTTTTAAAAAATGAAAGTAGTATGCGGGAATAGGTGCAGTACATTTTTTCAGGTATAGCTCAGATTAGAAGTTATTCTCTCCTTAGAAAAGTGAAGGTTGTTTTTAAAGGCTGCCCCCACTACATTGCTGCAGAAAAAAAAAAAATTAAAAGAGAAGCACACTTCCAGAACTTCATGAATTTTTTTTTCAGCAGAAAACATGAATAGGATGCTAGAACTAGTATTTATAGTTAATAAAGACTTTATACTTGAAAGTCTGATCTTTGAGCAAATGTAAAGAGAAAAATTACTTGGCAGAGCATCATTATGATAGGAAATACACTTGAATACAAGAAAATACGCCATTTTCCCATGATTTTGTTGAGGGTGTACAATAGTACTCACAGAAAAAATATATATTTGAATCACGCAGTCTCATAAAGACCTTAAGATAGACCGAAATAAGTTGTAGCAAAAGGTATTGAGGAAAAGTTAAACAAGTTTCACATTATAGAAACAATATGAAAGGTATAAGTTTGAATAACTAAAAATTGTTTAAAATAGTCCAATTCATAATAGAAGTCAATAGAAAGAATACATTGCAAAATTAGTATGTGATTGCACATAACTGAAGATACATCAGCATTTGGGGTAAGAGTATGATAATGTATATCTAACAACTGAACCAGTGACGTGATGACTCTTAGTTTCTTTTCCATTATGAAGTATCATCAAATGGTGTTATTTAGTTATTGATCGAATCATATTGTTTTCAACAGGAACACAATAAACACTATGAAAAACCAATACAGATGTTCTGGAACAAGTGCTTTGTGAAATTTATAAATTGTCCATAAAGATAAAAAAGCTCAAATGACAAAGACATAATTAAGAGTTGCAATTTGTGTGGGAAAACAAGGATGCTTTATCTTGTTACTGGGATTCCTGTAACTCGAGTCACAATGTTGCTACCAATATGCGCGTAAGGAAAGCAGAAGCAATATAGGAAATTTATCTTATTAAAAAAATACATACCAATGACCTTTAATGTTGAAAAACAGTAGCATCGTCTTTGTGTATGACAATAGATACCCTTTTTACAACAAGGATAGATGAATTAGTATACAAATCAATACTTAGCCTATATGTAATACATACTCAGAGGATTTTTTTTCTTAACTAAAATTTATTTTGTGAATTTTCATGATAACCAGAAAAGGTAAACAATATCTACATACCAATTTATCTTCAATCCCCTGAAAGAAAACAGTGGAGACTGAAAATAACTATGCAATTTTGATTCCACATTGAAGTAATTTTTTAAAATGAATGAACTACATTGTGTAATTTTTCAACAACCAATGAGAAGAAATGAGCAGGGACTACAATAATATGCATTTTCACTCTAAATTTAACTGTGTATCAAGGCAAAGATGAGATAAAAAGCTGTAACTTTGTGGATTTTTTTGTATATTTGTTCTAACTTTGAAGACTCCTCCACAATTCTGATTTCTCTCAGGCCCAAAGGATTCTACTATACTACCGAGTTTCATTAATTCTTGCTTACTTAATTGTATAATTTTCAGTAAAAACCATCGATTATCTTTTTAACTCAGCATTTTATTATTTTCTGTTTAGTACTTTTATTGTTTATAAGTCCTTGCACATAATTTTAAGTTTTAAACATATACCTGTGTTCACTTTATTTCCTTTGTCTACTAATGCAGTAATACGAAGCATTTGTGTGTTTCTGCTATTTTTTTGTGTGCAGATTCCACTCATGTTTCCTTCTTATTTTTTATTTGTATCTATTTTGACTGTAACTTTTAAAAAATTTTCCCTCGAAATTTATTTTAGAAATTCTTCACAACCTTGAGTAGAATTGAGTTCCTCCAAGGTAACTTTTGCCTTTGCATCTGACAAGCACCTGGAGGCACCTGGTCAGATTTCCAATTTGTGATTTTTTTGCTTCTTGACTTCATAGAAGTTGTGAATTTTGGCTACAAACCTGCATTAGAGGAACTTTGTGAATATAAATTTTCAGTAGTCTTTTTACATGTTTTTGTTTATTACAATTATTAGTATTGGACTTTCCAAGTGGCAACAAGTTACAAAGGAATGAATTTTCCGTTTAGTACCCAAGAAATGTATTTCATATTTTCACTTAACATGAGAGATTCTGGCTTAGGTGTTCAAGAGCTCCTTCCATACCCCACTGTGGATGGTCTATTCTTGGGTCTTAACTCCTCCCTGAGATGTCTTACACAGCTGATTTGAAGTTCCAGTGGTCTGGAAGACCTCTGGTGAAATCATCGCTGCAGGGAAACACTCTCATGCTCTGACTCCTTGTCTGCTCGGGTCTCTGGCATTTTTATCAGATAACTGATGGTTTTAAACAGGAATATTTTCTATTTTATCCAGAATTACTAGTTTTTTTCAGCACAGGGGCAATGCAGATAACTAGCTTATCATATTAGCAAAAATGGATGTCCTTTTTTTGTCAGTTTATTTGTTTTAAGACTGATGATGCTTCAAATGGTTTAACCACTGAGACTTTCAGTATACCTTAACAGCTAACTATTTTCTTTACTCATTACAGAAAGAAACTAAAGGCGACTATTATTAACTGGGCACTGTTAAATTTATGTTCAAATTCTGAAATAAAAACTGATAAAATATTCTCTAAAGGAATCCAAGAGTATATTAGAACTTTACTCTACACCAAACTGCCTTGTTGAAACATGCAAACATCCAGTCTTGAAATGTGTTACACCTCTGGTCATAGTGTGTGATTTAACCTAAATCGTTAGGAAGGACTAAATCCATAATTCTTCCTTGCATATTTCATCTCCTAAACCAAACAATTTCTGCTATTCCTGGACAGTTATAATTCTTTGATAGGAATTTTTAGTTTACTATAGATGAAAAATAAGAAAAACTTAACTGATGGTATATGTAACCTGATTTATAGCTTAAGCCATTTACCATGAAGCAGGTCATTGTTGCTCAGGTGAGAACGACAAGTCTTGTCATTTCTCACAGTGTTATATAAACACAGTATTTTAAAAAACGGTATGCTAGCTTTTATTTCAGTTATTAATATTGCTAAGTATTCAATGGTATAATGTACATTGAGTGGGCCAATGTGCAGCAGTGTTGATGCTGATAATTTGAAAATTTTCCTCCAAGAAGAAATGTATGTCTTCCTTGTAGGTGGATGAGTGGCTATGGGAAGAAACACCAGCATGTTTATGGGTCCAATCTCATATCTTATAATACTTCTTTGAAATGGCTAATTTGACCCATTAATTTACTATTTTAGATAAACTCCAATTCTACATGTGTATCTGAAATATGTGATACATTTTATTTACACACAAGATGGGCATTTTGTGTCTTAGATGTTTTTTAAATTAGGATGAACTAAATGTATCAGGAGACGGCATAACTTATAGAAGACTGTATCTTATTTTCTTGGAAACCTTTGACTTCTAGGAAGTTGACTGGCTTGGGGATTTATTAACACATATTAATAATGTCAGGCCAATTTCTGAAATTCACTGCGAGTGGAAGCTATTCAGAAAAGATGCTGTCTGGGTTTTGAACAGGGTGACTTTCCCTAGTGCACTCCACTCTTTCACCCATGTGTTTTCTCTACATTATTTCAGAGTTGAAATTAGTGCTATTGTCAAGAGTTCATAATGGAAGTGCCACTGTTATTCAGTGTTTATATTATACCGAAAACAACGATCAAAGATTAATTAAAGGTTAAGGAACAGTGGGTTAGAAAACAAGTAAACACACACTCACACACACTCACAAAACTGGCAATTAAGGTTAGAAGCACATAATGAGTGGCAAAATTCCCTGTTAGTGATTAAGTATATACTGCAACTGAATGTAAAAATCAAAGGTGATAGTGACAGAAATTAATTTTGTTCATATCATGGACAGTTACAGGAGACACAGCACCAAGCAAGTTCATAGAGTTGCAAAAATTGAAAACACAGAAGACTTATTAAGGGCATCAAGTTCATCTCACGCCTGGTGAAAGCTTGTTTAGGAAAAGAATGATAGATGGTTCTTATTCTTAGTCTTCTCTAGTTTGAAACATTTGGAGAAGTAAAGCTTTTGCTTGTCCTCATTTCAATTCAGAACAGTCCCAATCTAACATATCCCTTTCATCATAAACACGCCCCATGTGTATACCCAGAGCTCTCCAAAAAAAAATTGCCCTTCCTGAGGCACAGCCAATTTTATCTTTTTTGTGCCTTTTCATAGTTTTCATACTGTTGAAATAGCCTCCCCAGATTTTCCATAGCATTTTCTTCAATTGTTTTAGGTCATCACAAAGGCCATCACTGTCATGAAGCATTTCCTCAACTACTCAATTTTTACTTCTTTATCTTTACTTTTTAATTTCTTAACTTTTTATTTTAAACTAATTTTAAACTTACAGAAAAGTTGCAAAAATAGTAAGGAAACCTTTATATCCTTCTTCCACTTTCCTTAATGTTAATATTTTAATTAGTTGTAGTACAATCATCAAAAGTATGAAATTGATATCATCACAATACTATTTAAAAACTACAGACTATTCAATTGTTGACAGTTTTCCACTACTGTCCTTGTATTGAATACCTGTAGCTAGATTCGTAAGACTGGAATTCATGGAAGAGATTGTGGATAGAGATTATTTATTTGGGAATTATAAATATATAGAATATTTAAAATCATGGTTTGGGGGAGGGTATAACTCAGTGATAGAGTGTGTGCTTAGCATGCAGAGGTCCTGGGTTCAATCCCCAATACTTCCATTAAAAAATACATATATAAATAAGTTAACCTAATTACCCCTCCTCAAAAAATTAATAAAATAAATGGGTTTGGAGGAGATCACCTAGGAAGTGACTGCAGACATAAAATAAGATATCAAAATATTTGTCCCTGGAGGTGTTTATCGTTCAGAAACTGGGAAGATGCAAATTCACCAAAGAAACTGAAAAAGACTATCTAGTGAGTGCTGAGGTTGACATACCAAGTATAAAATAAATACTGATAGTGGATTGTTAATTTTGAGAAAGAAGTCCTGAATAAGAAATCTGGGATTTGACCCTATGCATACAGAGCAAAATTTAAATGATCATTTTTAAAGAAGGAAAGGCTGTGTTTATAGCTACAGACCCAGGTATGTCAGTAGTTAATAGTTTTGGTAACATGTAGAAATTCTCTTCTATTAGCTTTTTTTTTTTTAAAGTGAAATTTCTAAAAGCAAGATTACCAACTGAGAGTGAGGACTGAGGAGGAGGTGAAAATAAGGGTATCAAAAGTAAGAAATTTCAACAATCAAAGCTTCACACAGGGAACAGTCTTCTTACTCACTAGCTGTCTGGGTAGTTTTCTTTAAGCTCATCTACTGGGTGGATCTCTTCCAAGTGGCTCTTGGATTCAGTCTCTGTCCAGTAGCTGGCTACCATGGACTTCCAGCATGAAGCTTCATCCACAGTGCAGGAAGGGCCAGTAGGGGGAATGTGGAGTGGGAACATTAGTTCTTAACTGCCTTGATTTTCAAGTGACTCATAATTTGTGGTCACATTTCATTGTCAAGAATGAATCACTTGTTCTCTACTCAATTGTGACAAGGCCAAGCATGACCATTTAGCCCCATCACCAGGTGGAGGAAATAGCTTTTGTGAGCATGTAGCTCATCTTTGCTATAAAGGGGGAAAAGGGGGAAACATTACTTAAATCCTTAGGAAGATAAAAATGATTGGATATAGGAAAACTGCTGAGCAGAACTAAAGTCTCCCTTGAGATTTATGATTCTAAGTGAGAGTATTTTGCATAGTTTAATATTAGTTCTCAAAGTCATGGTCATGACTCTAAAGTTAAGGTAGTCAGTTTGGTTGTGATGTTTTCTGCCTGTGGGGACTAGGAAGAGAGCTGGACTTAATCACATTAGAGTTTTGCCTGGAAGGTTCAAGTGAAGGAGGCAACAGAGTTAAAGGAATACGCAAAGGAGTGATTATAAAGTTGACTGGAACAAAAGCTCAATAGGGAAGAACGTGAAGATAAAAACTGAGAAATAATGAAAAGATTGTAGGGTCAACAGACCCTGGCCCCCTGGGATTTAAAAAAAAAAAAAAGTTGAGTCAGGGACCAGAGGGGATGAAGCAGAAATGCAGAAGTTGTGGTCAGGTAGTAAAGAGCTTATAATTAGATGTGACAATGAGAGACAGGATAAAGGGGAAGATCATCAGAGGTGAAAATATTGGAAGTAACTTCTACAGGAATGTTGAAATAATTCTGAATTATGATAGGAGAAACAGAGTGGCAGTGATTCAGGGGACGAAATCTTCAGGTTATGAAGAAGAGTAGACTGGGGGACTGCAGATGATCATATGATTTTCAAAAGAGTTTTATAGACTAGAGAGAATCATCTGGAAGTGACAAAAGGATCCAAAGGATGCCTGTTCAACCTGTAGGCACTGATGTGTTTGAGAGGAAAAACAGCCATCTTCAGAGAGATCCAAGGAAAACAAAGTCTTGGGGCACTGTGATGATTTTGTTTTTAACAAGATGGTGAAGGAACTCTGGAAACAACGGATTTCACTGATGAAAAAAAAAAAAAAGCATGAATTTCAATGGACAAATAAAAGATTCTTTATCGTCCAGAAGAGTTAGATTGGATCAGATGAGGCGATTTACAGAGTTATTTCAGGATGAGAATCCTGTTGATGAGGGATGATAGGAAATTAATTAATTTCAGCAGCTTTGATCAGTTGACTGTTATTTTATATCTTTTCCCAGTTATCTCCGGAACACAATGCATTTGTTTAGGCAATGGTTTAACCTCACACAGCAACACACTTGGATACATATACACACACAAACAAAGGAGATATGACCTGAAATATAAATCACATGCATAATACTTGAGAGGCCAGAATGTAAATCAACAGAGATGCCAAATGCATCATAAAGGCTGAAATATTGTAATAACCAGAGGGAAGAAATTCAGTTTATGTAAGTATTAGAGGATTTGGGTTTTATTTTTTGTCAATGGTCTTATTGTTGAAGGAAGATAAACTATTATCTAAAATCAAGTGAGTCATTTTCATGTGATTAGACTCATCTGTTTTTGGAAATACTAAGGGATCCTTGAAGTGATTTAAAACTTAAGAAATTATATTCTAAGTGAAGTAAGCCAGAAAGAGAAAGAAAAATATCATATGAGATCGCTCATATGAGGAATCTAAAAAAAAAACATAAATACAAAACAGAAACAGACTCATAGACATAGAATACAAACTTGTGGTTGCCAAGGGGGCAGAGGGGGTGGGAAGGGACAGACTGGAATTTTAAAATGTAGAATAGATAAACAATATTATACTGTATAGCACAGGGAAATATATACAAGATCTTGTGGTAGCTCATAGTGAAAAAAAATGTGACAATGAAAATATATATATGTTCATGTATAACTGAAAAATTGTGCTCTACACTAGAATTTGACACAACATTGTAAAATGACTATTATTCAATAAAAAAAGCTAAAAAAAAGTATAATGTTTTGTTAAATTTATTAAGTGCTATTATCATCCTGTAGACAACTACTGAAAATAAATGAAGAATTGGTATCAAAGCCATGCAACCAGAATTTTAATTAATGCTTGTGATAATTGATCTTTACTAAATAGGATGATGACGTTATGTGGTAATTAGATTTAAAAATTTAATAACAGAAAAATCAATATTTTATTAAGACTTAAACCACCCACCCTTAACAGCATGGTGGTATAGGCCATATAAATAGTAATCATAGCCAGTTCTCTTCCCTTTCCAGGTATAGTCAGTTGAGCTAAAATGCTTGTTTTGAAAATGCAAATTGGTCCCAACTTGATTGATAAAGCAGGGAACTATGGGAGCCCATGACTGGGTTAACAAATCGTAACAGATCCCAGCCGCTTATCTCTTTAAAGAAGATGCACTTAGTAACTGCCTTGAGGTTTTAACAATGACCCAGGCCCCCGGCTATAAACGCTGGGCGTGCCTGCTGTTAGTCTTCTATCCCCAAAACAGCCTTGGGCTGGAATGGTAAAAAGCTGCAGACTCAGAGGTGAGAAGGCTGGTTAGCCAATGACAGGTAAGATCCCCTGAGGGGGGCAACCTAAGACACAGGGACAGCAGCCTGAGTCCAAGAAAAATGTTAAGCAGCTGATTCTCATACATTCTGCCCTGATAAGCTGAAAGGCTCAACACGAACATGATTCACCAAAAGGGTCTTCTGACCTTGAGCCAAACACCAACAATAAACAAAGCCTTTGTACTCATTGTGATCCCACCCTGTCCTTCCCTAAATTCCTGCATTTCTCTTTTGACTGTACTCAATAAATATGGGAGCATTTGAGAGGCTCAAGGAGTTGGCTCCCGACTCCCTCTCGTCTCTTGACTTTTCCAGAGTCTTGAGTAATTCATTCCGTCTTGGTGGGACTTCTGCTGGCCAGAACCCACAACTGGTGACAAAACCACAGGGAACTGCTTGGGCAAACTAAGAACTTTGTATTTGCTTACATGCAGACTCATCAGGAGAAACACCAGTGAACACAGAAAACTGTATGCAACTGCATTGAGCCATGTAAGGATTACACAAACCATGCACAACTCCTAACATCTCTGCCAGCTACTTAAGTTCCCAATGCACATCAGAACTTTCCATCTTTTCAGATAACCCTCCTTCCACCGCTTCCCAATAATCCCCAAGATGTGTTATTCGCTCACTTCTGCAAATAAACCTTAGATTTCTTTCAAGGAGAAGTGACTTTGTTTTTTGTAGTATTTATAAAACTTTGCTGCTATTTTTGTTTGTTTCTTTTTTAAAAAAATTATAAGTCACTGATGAAGTTTTTGAGTGCTGTTCCCCTAATCTTATTTTTTTTGTGTAAGTCTTGTGGTTTGTGTTTCATGATTCTATATAGTGTGGTAACTTCTGGGTAGAACTAACCGCACTGGAAATTTACACTTCTCAGCCTCCTTTCAGTGGGGTAGGCACGATCATGTGACTTATCCTGGCTAATAGGCTATAAGCAGAAGAAACATGTAACTTGTCGGGTAAAGTACAGGCTCATAGACACACAACTCTCCAACTGCCTCTTATTCTGCCTTATCAGTGTGGGAAGTTAAGTGTTCCAGACAGTGCAGCTGCAGAGGGTAGAACCTCGGTCAACTAGATCATTTCGTCTCTGCATGGAGGACAGTTTCTTTCAAGAAATTTTGGAAGAACATCAGATTTTATATAAAAGAAAAATAAATACTTATAATGTTAAGCCACTGAGATTTTGAGGTTGTCTCTTATAGGAATATAACTAGTAGTATTTTGACTTTTAAAGAAGCAATCAACAAGTTGCATGAGTCTGGGGTATAAAGTGCTTCACCATTGGCCTATTCTGTGGTTTTTAACATTCGTCTTTATTAATTTTACCTTGGAAGTATATGAAGTCCTCTGTATCAGAGGTGTCCAGTACTTCTTATTAAATACATCACAGTAAGTATTAAGCATCTGTCCAACCTTGCCCTCTCTCACCCTAGTCCTTACCCTTAGAGCAGTGGGGTGAGAGCCAGGTCAATGGTCCTATGCAAATCACTGCACAACTTAGAGGTGAGAGATGAGGAAGAATGATTTTATTTTGCTTATAAAGGAAAAGAAGCCACTGCCCCCTCCCCTTCTCAGCATCTACTCTCTACTCCAGCTCTTTGGTATAAAATTAAAATCTCTCCAGGAGCCAGATAGCCCCCCAGTGCCTCTGCTTTGGGCACTTAAGATGTGTCTAAGTTATCTGGCTTCACTGTTCTTTGAAATGCAAATATGTAGAAAAATGGCAGCTCTGGCCCTCTTGGCATGCTGGGAATTTGACCTAGGACCCTACTCTGGGATGTAATACTGGTCTCCTAAAGATAAGATAAGTTTTATTATCCTTTTGGATAAAACCAATTAGAGAAACAGCTACAGATAGAATTCTTATGCTTTGTGAAGAATCTTAGAAGACTGAGGCTTTTTGCAGAAAACACTGAGAAATCCAGGAAATTTTTTACTCCCATACCTATCAATGTAGCAAACAGGATGCCTCCTTTTTTTATTGCCCGCTAACAGGTTATTACAATTAATTGTTGGGTCCAAGTTGAGTTATATACACTTTCTGATAAAGTTGACAAATTATGTTTTTTTCTGAGATGGGATTAGATAATTTTGTGCTCCAGGTCAAAACAAATACTAGTACAAACGGTTTTTAAATTTTCAAAGAATAACTTTTGTTTTCTGACTCAGTACTGATAGTAACTAAAACTTGTTCAAACACTAACTTTGGGTCAGGTGCTATTTTAAGGGTTATATTAACTCATTTATTTCCCACAACCCTATAAGGTAAGTACTATTAACAGCTTTATTTTACATGTAAGGAAACTGAGGTACAGAGAAGTTAAGAAATTTTTCCAAGGTGACACAGTAGATGTGTAGTAGCAATCTAATCCTAAGTCTGAATCTAAGACTCCAGTCTCTTAATTAACATACTCTACTGCTCTTAATATAGTGAGGTATATAATATGTTCCACTGAGTCTCTCCCATGTCCATCCAACCTATGAGATTTCATTGACATGAGATGGAGATTAATGGCTCAGGTACATCAACAACAATTCTGAGAGTGACGCAAAAGCAGCTGCATAAACAGGCATAATGTGTGCAATAATAAACTCAATAAATGGGTCAAGAACCAAAATGAATATAGCTGAATAATAAATCAGTGAGCTGGAATATAAGGCTGGGAATTTAATCAGAAAACATAAATGTAAAGTAAGTGGGTAATAAGAAGAGAAACAAATGCGTTCATTTACATGTAAAAAAGTCTCAAATAAAAGTGAAATATCTATTCAGGCATATAGATTTGAAAAAATAATGGCAAAGAATTGCCAGAAGAAAGGAAAGGTGTGAGGCTTTATAATGAAAAGGTAACTGGCATGCCAAACAGCATAGATAAGAAAGAATTCACAGCTAAAAACCATACAGACAAATTAAAAAATATCAAAGACAAAGATCAAATTCCAAAACCTTCTAAAGAGAGAAAAACATAAATAAGAATTATACTGACATGCTTCTCAGCAAAAACACTGACTATAAAAAGACAATGGAGTAGTATTTTCAAAATGTCAAAGGAAAGAAACTTAAAGCTAGAATTTTATATCCAGTAAAAGTATAAGTATTGTGAATGAAAAATACTGCAAACCATATCAGTAAACAAAGAATGCTGAAACTATCAGGTCATCAGCGGCTGCCGCCACCCCGCAGTGAAGACAAGCCTGCAGCCCAGCCTCTGCAGCCACTCACAATGGTGCACTCCCAGCGGACTCAGAGTAAGAAAGGACAGGATACTGGCCCTAGATAGCTAGGTGCTTGTCAAAGGAATGAATTCAAGGAGCCCAAATGTTTGCTTCCTCCCATACATAGAAAAGCACTAAATTCTTTAACTTAAGATGTCTGGTTTTCTTTAGTTAACAAGTAATCTTTTAATGTTCCAACTACCTGGTCTTTGTTGTAAAGCTCCGATATATCCTAGCTCCTCCCCTACCTCTTCAGAGCAGTCCCTCAGAGTGATCTGGGAGGCTGTCATCCCAGCTCAAGTCCTCCCACCAAATAAAACATAACTCTCAACTTTTAGGCTGCACATTTATTTCAGTCGACAGTATTAAGGAGAATATTAACCTTGAAAATTTAACCAAAAAATGAATCTTTTTGAAAATATACTTGAAGAAAATATCCTAACAAAAGGGGGGGAAAAAACTTGTCTGAGGACATTATAAAATATTAGTGAGGGTGACTAAGTAACCAGTAATGTTTGCTATTGTGTGAATAGCAGTCAAACAAAAGTAACATAGGCTTATTAGTCAAGGTTCTCCAGAGAAACAGAATCAACAGATCAATATAAAATATATTATATAATTAAATATATATTATAATTTATATGTATTATGTATGTTCTATATAAATATATTAGTTTTATTTATTGTATATTATATATCTATTCTATATACCAATAATATATATATTATATTCTATTGGAACAGTAAGGTACTAGCTCACTGTTATCTGTAAGCTGTAGACACAGAAATGGTGGTGGTGGTGTTCAAGGGCCTGGGATCAGGGGGACAAATGGATTCCAGCACAGGTCTGATGGCCTGAGAATCAGGATTGCTGAGGGCAGAAGACTGATGTCACAGCTCAAGCTTCCAGGCAGAGCCAGTGAATTCTCCCCCATACACCTTTTTGTTCTGGTCAGGTCCTCAGTGGATTGGACGATGTCCACCCAAGTTGAGGAAGGCAATCCTCTTTATTCAGTCTACTGATTCAAATGCTAATCTCTTCTAGAAACACCCTTATCCACAGAACTATCTAGAAAATAAATTTAAACAGATATGTGAGTATCTCACGGCCCAGTTAAATTGACACATAAAATTAACTATCACAATCGGTATAAAAATATTGACAATATTCTACGTATTGATGAGGTTCTATGTAATAATAATACAATGTGTTGGGGGCTTTTCTTAGTCTGTTTGGGTTGCTATAAGAAAATACCGTAGTCTCGGTAGTTTAAACAGCAAACAATTATTGCTTGGAGTACTGGGGGTCAGGAAGTTCAAGATCTAGGTGCTGGCAGACTGGTGTCTGGTGAAGTCTGTGTGTATTCTTTTCAGAAAGAAACAGTCATGACAGATTGTTCCACCAGTAAAAGTGCTGCCAAAGTGCTACAGTCTTATCACTAGGGGACTTCTAATGAGTTATCACACGTGAGATCCTAAGAAACACTAACTTTTACTTTCAAGTTAGTCTGATTAAACACAATGGAAGAAATGAAGTAAAGGCTTTGAAATGAAGGCCCACCCATGAGATACTGTCCAACATTAGTAAGGGAAGAGATCATGCAGTTAGGACAATCAAAATAACAGGAAAGAATGTTAAAATACTTAAGACTGATATAGAGCACCTTCTAACCTTCTAATTAATTATTTAACATATTTGGTTCTGAAATGCCTGAGTACTAATGAGACATTTTTATCCAAAAGGGGTCATTTTGCTAGGGTGTTTCCAACTCTCTCAAATGAGAATACATATAAACATACCAACCAGCATTATAAATTTTAACCTCAAGGAATTGGGGTATATTTCCCTTTACATAAACAAAAAATAAATAACTTATTTTTATTATAAAAATATTGCTTGGCTTTTGTAGTTTTAAAAACTTGTTGTTTATATGCATGGCAATGGATAGGATGCATGTTTCTTCCTTATTTTTGACTTCTTCTTGACTTGGCTCCAGTTAACCTTTGCAGTTTGTTCAATGAGAAACTCCAGTGAACTGTATCACTGTACACAATTAATGGCTGAGTGGTCTATAACAAATGAAAATGCCACCACTGCTTAGCAATTAGCTTATGGATCATCTCCAAGCACTTAGAACCTCTTCTGTCTACAGCATTTAAACATGCTGGGTGATTTAAATTATACTTAAAGCGAACAGCAATATTCAATTACTAGTGGGTTTATTATGTGGAATTGTCATCATTATGATTAACAGCCCTTATGAAAAACAATTAATTTGGTGTCTTGTTGCTAGGTCAATTATAAAAGTTAATTCCCCTGGGGGAAGAATTCTGTTTATCAGTACGTACCCTTTTTAATGCTTTGATCTAAAACATTAACATGATCCCTTTAAGAAAAAGTTGCAGACTTATGTGTGAAAATGTATCTCCAACATTAACCCAGGAGGAAAAATTGATGGAGTCAATTTTTTTTTCTTGCTAAAAGAGCATAGTGACAGGTAAAAGGGAAATAAAAGCTTCAATTTACCCAGAAATCAGGTATATTTTCTCGTATTTCAAATCTACCTTTGGGAACTCAATTACTCACATTCAAGGGAGGAATTGCAGTTAGACAAAGATATTTGACTTTTCATGGAAGAGTTCAAGTACCAAGGAGATATGTGTCATTTCAAACCCAGGAGCATAAAACACAAATAGCTATCTCATCTGACTAAACCCCTGAGTTAAAAACAGGAAACAGAGCAACATAGTTTTTTTTAGCAAATGTTTTCAATATGTATATAAAAGAGCTGTTCTTGACTTATTCATAATACCTTGGGTGAGGTGAGAGAAAATACCACTCTGTTCTTTTGAAAATCATTGTCTGCTCACAGTTACAGTCTTCCCTGAAGGAGACAGGATTTAATATCATTTTCCTCTATGAAGATCTTGGAATAAAGGGGTCAATGAGTTGGATGGTGCTTTTATGGTGGTTATATTTGTCATATTTATATTCGTATTTGTTGCATTTGTGTCAATTATACCGATGGGTCTATTTGGATGATGTCTTAACCTCTTTTCTAGTCTTTCTTTTCCAAAAGTATTGTCTAATGTTACTTAATCCTTTACAATATATCTTCTTCATGACTAACTTTCTTTTTCCCTTAATCAAATTCTTCACTTGGGCCTATATAAAAGTTTCCTATATCATAAATTGTTACTGCTCTGGGCTTCTCATGTGTCTTGACCAAAAAAAAAGAAAGAAAGGAATTTAAAAAAATTTATAAACCTACAGAATTGGAAGAGAACATTTAACTGTTCAGTCATAGTATAAATGAATGAACCTACCATTATTGAGAAATTTTAGGATTGCAGTTTGACATGGCAATTTGTTGCCTGTCTCGAGCTTATTGAATAATCTAAGAATGAGACCATGCCAGGGTCTCCTTTTCTGTGTACCAACATCATCCTATATATGTTTTTATTTTACCTTCTCACCATACATTGTAATAATACCGATGAATGATTCTCCATCCCATTATAACTTAAGGATAATAACAGTGCATTATTCATCTTTCTATCACCTATATTTATACAGCATATGGCCTATAGATATTTGCTAAATAAATAAATGAGTGAATTAATAACTGATATATTATTCATTTTATTCAGCAAATGTATTGAGAAACAATTGAGAACTCTGCTAGCAGATGTATACAAGTGGTAAACAAAGTATCATTGTTCAATAGTACTGTCCAATAGTACTTTCTACTAATAATACTGGGCTATCCAAATATCCATATCAGTAAAATATAATAAGACTCAGAAGCTACATGGTTTACTCTTATAGGCCAAATAGTCTGGCCAAAATCCAAAAATAGAGTCTCGGGAATTTGCTAGTGGATGAAACTCAATCAGGAATAGCTTTAAATAGGTTACAGAAAAAGGATAAAAATGAATGAATGAATGAATGAATGAATGAATGAAAGAAAACACTACAACTATATCTAATTAACGTAGAATTTTATGGTTTGTAAAATATAATGGGGAATGATACCTTGATGATGCTAAGAATATTATAAAAACAGTTTTAGTTTTGTTATTCCCATTTCACAGCCAAGGAAAATAATTCTCAACAATTAAAAGGACTTCTGTAAAGAAGGCACAGAAATTTGAAGTAAGAATATTTGGCAGCCTTGTTTCTCAAAGTATTGTCCTTGGATCAATAGCATGGTATCTGGGAATTTATTAGAAATGCAGAATCTTACATTCCAGACATACAGAATCAAACTCTTCCTTGAGTATATTTCTCATGTGATGTAACATTTGAAAAATGCTGCTCTAATTCTCTTCATAATATATCATACCTGTGCCAACCTGCACAAAGTCATCCTGGTGAGCAGAAATTATAACAAACATTTGGCAGTATTTCTTTTACTTGTTTTGCAAAGAAAGAAGTTTGGGGGTCAAATAAGAGGCTTCAAAATGAGTGACAAAATAATGCAGGGAAAAGTCAAGATTCAGTGTTTTGGTCAATTAAGTGGTGAATAAAATTAAGAATAAGATTGTAAATGTAGGTGATTTGTGGACTCTTGAATGATGCTGAATGCATGTTCCTTTTTATTTTTCATCACTATGCCTAACAAGTTGTGGTATTTGAAGAGAATTTGCTAATTGTGACAATTAATTAAAAACACAAAAATGAAGTGATGTCAGAGAATATCATTCTATAACATGCATTAGAAATTGTAAGCCACATGATTACCAAGTTACATTAGAATGTGTGTCACACTAAAGACAGAATACACTGAAGTTCAAGGCCACTTATGAAGCTCTGAGATTTTGTTTTGTTTATTTTGTCAATATGTTGGCTATTTTTTCTTTCCCATGCTGATTCTTAATGTCAATACTGAAAAGATCTCAGAAGAATATTTTACATGACAAAATATGATAAATTATAGCAACATTTACTTTAGTTAGAGTTGCCCTTTGCTACCTAAGGTTTTCCAAAATGAGGCCTAAAAAGGTTTGAATCAAAAAATACAAAGAAATTCCCTGTCTGGACTCAAACAAATAACTGAATTCTGGAGAAGGTGAACAAAAGATACTTTTTATTCCATTTTGGTGGGAAAAAAATCAGAGCTCTTAAATGTTTGAATATATAGATAAGCGGTTCTTCCTCTGGCTGCAAGTTCAAGCTAAAGATTCCTCTGCCTTTAGAGATTCCTTCATTCTTGATATTCTTAGGTTGCACAGAAATCCTTACTGAAAATTCAGTTCTCAAACAGAATACAGCTTCTCAAAAGACGAAATTTCAGAGCACTTCAAATGATGCCGAAGCCTTTCTGTTGTACTGTCATCAACCTTTAATGGCCTAATGTTGAAACGATCAGTTGACAAATATTTAATGAGCTAAAAAGTACTTGGTGCATAGCTTTAAGGGGAGTTTAAAAAGAAATGTATCATGGGACATCTGCTTTAAAAGAAAGACAGTATGATATGGTAAATTTATTTCACTAGATTAGCTTTCACCTGTTCATCATGGAACATTGGGACATCTAGCAACATCCTCATGTCTCATTTTAAAATGAGGACAACACCATTCCTTCTTTTATCCACCGCCTCAAGAAATATTTATTGGGTGAATAAGGCAAAATAAACTCTTCACTTCAGGAGAGGGTGGGCAGTTTAATAAAATGCAAATAAGCCACATGCTGCCATCTAGCAATATGCTCTGTAAGGGAATTATATGAAAATAAAGTAATAAGGAAGTTACTGAAAATTATTGACATATGAAAGCTTAGGGAAGCCATCTCTGAGAAGGTAGGGTTTAAGCCAAGGAAGTAAAAGGTGACACAACATCAATCACTGGAATAGCCAGGAAATAATGTCCAAGGTATATGACTTAACTCCTTTCAGGGCTGTGAAGACTCTGATACACACACACACACACACACACATTAGATACCATATATTGAGTGTCAAGTATTTAGTTGACCTCATATCCTTCTTATAACAACCTTGAGAAGTATGTTTATTATTTCTTTGTGACAATTTGAAAATTGATGGGAAAAACAGGCTTAAAAAACTGAAGTACTTAAGCTGACACTCTGCAACAAATGATCCCAGGTTTGTCTGAACACCAGGAGCCTCTCTTTCTCTTACCAAACAAGTTTCAGCTATCATTGTATAAACTGCAAATGCTATAGAAGACCAAAATACAGTTTATTCCAATTCACTCAAATATTTCTCTAAATTTTCAAGCTTTATAAAATATTCCTCTTTAGCTGTAGGAACTAAAAATAGGAAACCATACATCAAACTAAAATAAGAACTGAACATTCTTTTTCAATTTTGTGATTTGTTGTATGCTAATTACCCATTATATTTATATTTATTTATATGGGCAATTTTTAATTATTTGATTATATTTTAAATATTTATTTCTCTTTAAAGAAAAGAGAATTTAAAAAATAAACATAAAAGTGACAATATACTGTGGGATTTATTATACATCACTTTATATATGAGAAGATTGTTAATTAACATCTGAGTATTCATCAGTGGAAAACCAAATGATTGCCACTTAATCAGGAGGACATACAGAAGTGGTACGGCCTCTATGGTAAAATACACATATATGAAGAAGCAGTGTGGGTGGGTGAATGTCAATAAAGTAAATAGTCCACAAAATCTTACTGATATTTATAAAGTTGGTTATAATTAGCTATTAAATAATATTTATTTACTTGGAAGAGATGGCTAAAAGTATCTAGTCCATTTTCTTAACTCTAAGAAAATTGAATAAAAGGTATCATAAATATGCATCTATCAGTCAATAATACTATACATCATGAAGTCCATACATAAATATTGGATAATTATTTGCCTTTAAGGACCAAATAATTTAATTATCTTTATAAAATTATTTAATATCATGGGTAAAATATTAAAAATGATACATTTTTGCTTCTAAGTCTCGGTATTTTGTGTCAATATTTTAAAGTAGCTGTTCTACAGTTTTATTTTGCAACATCACACTATAATGTAGGAAACACTAAGAAGGTGCCATTGATTTCAAAGAATTAATCATTATATCTTAAAGAAAAAAACATAATAAAATTAAATATAAATTTTTACAAAAGAAAACAAAGGACCCACGAAATGGTCCTATATCCTTTGGGAACATGAGAAGAATGAGGAAAATATGGTTTAGAAGAGTGGCCTAAAAAAGGGTATCTATAAATCTAGTAACAGGGAAATTGTGTCAGGTTGAGGGGAGACTCAGTACAGATAAAACATATACCTTACCTATATTTTATAGAATTACATAATCTATGTTTTCTTTCTCTTGAGATGTTAGGGAAAAAAGATTAAGAATGTCAATAATTTTAGATCTTATTATGAGGGGTTGGGATCTAGGTAGAGAATTCCCTAGTATTTTGAGGAAATTAAACTCATTATCTGAATAATATTTCTTCCTGAAGTTAAATCCTATCTAACTGTCTTTTTGTGGTTGTTGTTTGTTATTGCTTTTTTTTTTTTACCATAGCCAAATTATATTCAATATTATTTTAAATGTGTTATTTTCAACAATGGACTCCTGGAATTTTATTGTGACTTAAGGCAGCAATGTAGCACAGTTTATTGATTTTTACTACATGCAGAACATACATTTACACTGTATTCATTAACCTTACTAAGACATTTGACTTAATGCAAACACTTGGAAATGTTTGTTGCTACATTTGTTAGTAACATATGAGAAAACAGCTATCATCCAGGGGCAGGACTCATTAAACCCAACTGATTGCTTGAAATGAGGCAGAACATGAATTGTAATATTTTATTTCAAGAACATAAATTACTTCATTTGGAAAGAAGATGTGTCTACATTCTAGAATGTATCTGTATTTACCAGGTCTTTTATTTCTCAGATTGATACTTCAACATTTGGGGTCTTGCAGACCCTAGATGGACCCTCCCAAGGCGATCCAGTTTCTGGAGATAGTAAACAATTCACCCATGAAAGCACTTACCAAATGCTAACCACCCAGCCCTGAGCCTCTATGACCAAGCACCTCTATGCCCAACCACCTCCTTTAACAGGCTCTTAGAGTCTGAGCCATAATCTACCTGCCCTAATCATCCTGGAGCTAACCAGAGGACAGTACCTTCACCCAGAACCCACTGAAATTCAAATTAGTCAATCCTAAACCTGCTTACCCTGCCTCATTCATTCCTACAGCACAATATAGGCTCTTCCCACAGTTGGCTTCCCTCCCTTTTACTTCTGACTGGGCCCAGTGCTTCCCTATGTTATTCTCCTAGAGGTGTGTGGTGCCCCCTACTCTTGGGATCTGTGAACAGAACTGTCTTTTCAATAACAATAGTCTCCTGATACTTTGACTTTATCATATCTAAATAATAATAAAAGCTGTATCAAACAGTATCATGACTTCATTTTTCAGGCTAGAAAAAGTATATGACTATATGTATTTTTTAATTAAATAGGCCCTGAGTTACTACAGTTGTTTTGTTGTCATTATACTTGGATAGAAACATTTTAAGACATTTTTGTTTTCTTTCTGGAGTACAAAAAAACTAAGTAAAATATACATGCTAAAATTGTTCTTTTCCAATTAAACTAGAATGGCACAATGTCCTACAACTTGAAGTCAAAAAATGCTGATCCTATTGAATACATTACAACTTTTTTCCCCTAATTTCAGGAGGACCATGAAAATCTGTAGAGAACTTCTAGATGCTTAAAAATCTAACCTCATTCTGTAGTCAATTATAGAACTTTCAGTAAGCCCTGAGGTAACCTGACCTTCTGTTATTCACTTACAATTATATTGAACAGTGACCATCTGTGCCCAGCATTACAGTAGGTGCTGTAGATGGAAAGCTGCATGAAACAGTTTCTATTCTTATTCTTCTATTCTCTCTTATTTACAGCAAATATAACATTTTTGACGTGTGATAGTCTGAAAACATTGGGAACTTGGTCAAGGGAAAATACAGATTTAATGTGTACCAAGTGAAGCAACAAAATAGTAGTATGCCTGATACATACAAATGTCACGAGATTATCACTAAATTAGAGAAAAAGGCAAATCAATTCCTTCACGTATACACAGTATGAGTATTCAATATATGAGAATGACATGTCAGAATTATTCTGATCCCTCAGAATGTATAATAGATCATAAAATATATAGCTTAAACTCAACTTCCAATAACATAGTGAATTAAGGAGATTCCATAATCTCAACTAAACATAACAGAATGATGGAGAAATATAAAAGAATCTTTTAGACTCATGTCCAGTACTAAAATAAAGACATGGAAAGTCCCTATTAATTACGTATGAAATAGAAACTCAAAATCAAAACCCAGTAGGTCATAGGAGTTGTACAAAAATGTAATACCCAGGTAGATAATAGCAAAGAGTACTTTAGTAAAGTTTCTAACAGTCATGGTCCTTGTCTAGGCAATTTGGGATCTGGAATTCAGTACTGATATAAATCCCATAGCTCAAAAATGCTACTCAAATCTTGAACTGAAACAAAACAAAACAAAAATCCAAACCTCAAATCAAAACAAACTATAAATACCACAACCACCAATATAGTAAACAAACAAGAAAGCCATCTCTCTTCCTGCAGACATAGAAATAAGAATAAAAGTCAATTATAAATAATAAAATCCCTCAACACAATACTAACGAAAGCTTACTTGGGAGAAACTGAACTCCAGATGTACATGCCTTCCAATTACAGAAATTGTTACAGAAACTAATTTAAAAAAATACCACATGAATTATTCCAGGACTATTGGAATTGCTGGAGCTGTAGGAAAAGCAAACATGAAATTGCTGTTTGATACACTTTCTCAGAGCAGGAGATATGACTTCAGTTCAGAAAATGACTTCTCCACAATGAAGATCTCAAAACTTAAAATTACAATATATACAAAGAAATAACGAATATGAAGGGAATGTCAGTTATAAAGAGAAAGACAGAAAGAAATTAAGAGGAATCAGTTTCTCAATTAGACATGATATTTGAACAATATAACATTAATGTATTCTAATTCTTAAAAGACAAAGTAAGAAGAGAAAATACACTTAGAAAAAATGTCAGCATTTCAGTAGACTCACATATTAAAAATTATTTCTGAAAATATTAGTTACAGAAGTAAAATTCACTACATCAGCTAAAATTAAATAAGACACAGATGAAGAGAAAAATCAATGAACTGGACAGATCTGCAAGAGAAAATGTTGCCCAGAGGTCAGAAGGATTAAAAATATGAGAGAATTTGAGATTATGGATGTTTACTAAACTTATTATGGTAATTATTTAATGGAATATGTAAGTCAAATCATTATGCTGTATACCTTAAACTTATATATTTTATGTCAACTATATCTCAAGAAAACTGGAAGGCAAAAAATTATTTCAATTAAAAAAATATAAGTTAGTGCCTGAAAGGCATGAGAAAATACAGAGGAGAGTATGATAATGTCCACTAATTGATGTTTAAGAAGAAAAAGATTAGGAGAAGCAATATTCAAAAGAATGATAATACTTGATAATTTTTCAGAATTATACATAAAAATGAGTTTGCATTTTGAAGATACAAAATCTCAAGAAGAGATAAATAAAAACAAATCTATAACCATCTGGCAAGATACATCATATGAAAGCAGAAAACAAGGCTAATTAAGGGAGGAAAATGAAAATAAACTCATAAAAAATGGTGGCAAATAAACAGAATTTTTCATTACCCATTGTAGAGTCTAAAGACATTGAGATGAATACCTTAAGAATGTTACAGAGTGGACATAAAGGTAAAGAGCTACAGAGTTGGAAAAGTTGGAGTTAAAAACAGCAGCCTAGAATTCTCTACCTTCAATACCACCATGAAAGATTGAGGAAGGAATAAATATTTTATTTTCAGCTTAAAAAAAAGACTGAGAAAGCTTACTTTATTAGTTGGTGTTCTCCAGTGAAACATAATTAGCAGGATCTATCTATGTATCTACGTACATATGTATCTATCTATATATTTATATCTTTTGAGAGAGACATTTTAAGAAATTAGCTCACAATATTGTGGGGGCTACCAAGTTCAAACTCTGTAAGGCAGGCTAGCAGGTTTGAAATGCAAATAAGAGCTGATGTTTGAGTTCGAAGTAGGTCTGGAGGCAGACATCTTTCTTCTTTAGGTGATCTCAGTCATTTTTCTTAGGGCCTTTAACGGACCGAATGAGGCCCAGGAAGTAACATGTTTTACCTGAAGTCTTAAACGTTAATTACATCTAAAACTTACCTTCACAACAGCATCCAGACTGATATTTGACAAAAAGTTGGGTACCATGACAACGGCATGCACAAGATGACACGTAAAGTTAATCATCACTTTAAAAAAATTTAATGAATTTTTTTTCAAAAAGAAGGATACTGAACTCTTAGTTTATGTTGAACAGTTTCTAGAATTGATGTTATCAAACTAATTCAGATTATCTTGAATAATAATTAGTAAAATTATATCTTGTCTTTCTGGAAAGAATATCTAACACGGAAGACAACATAGTTTACGCTTTAAGGCTCAGATATAGAAACAAAGTGAATTAACTCTCCAGTATTTTTTCTTTTACATCAGATGATGAGAACTTACATTTCAGAATTTTCTTCACATGTCTGTGAATTTCATTTCTGGATTTGTTTTGGATGGTCTTACCATAATATAGAGCAGTTATCACCATTGAGAATACTACTATTATCAAAACGCAGTGTTAAATCCTTTTACATGTTTACTAATATTTAATTCTCTTCATAAACTCATGAAGTTATGTTAGACCAGATTTCCATATCTATATTCTGAGTTAAAGGATATCAAGACAATATTGGAAAAAGGTCTCATACCTTTATTTGCCTTTCAAGAAATACTGCCTTAATGAATGCTAAAATATTGCTTTCTGTGCAATTTGACATCAGAATCAACCATGTTTAATAACTGCACACCAAATTATTTTTAAAAAAACAGAGTAAGGTTAACAGAGAATCTTCATAGTCTGAATATTTTATGATTTGACCAAATGATTTTTTTCTATTTGCCTTTCTTGCTATTTTTTCAGCAAAACTGACATACTTCTTGCATTGTGGATCTTGTACCTTTAAGGTTGATTTCAGAAGGTTTTTTTTTTCCTTTGTTTATCTGACTTAGCTGTGACTTTAATCTTTGTTTAAACACCTTCCTAAGAGCTTCTGTCTGTTCTGTTACTTAATATCTGGTGGAAATTCAAGAGAATGAGGACATCATTTGACCTAGAATCAAATGCATTATCAGAGAAAATTCTAAATGGAAATTTGAAATAAGGTGTTGTATTAACCATATATAAACAGAATGTTAAAAATCTAAATTTCTTATATATTCTTCTTGACCCTATTTCTGCAACTTACAGGGAAAGAAAGAAAGAAAGAAAGAAAAGAAAATGAATATACTGCTTTGATTCTTTGAATCTGTTTAAAATATGTTTGTTGACACTAATAATTTATAATCAAAATTTAATTGTCTACAAATTAATATTCATTTCTCTGTGTTCTGTAATACAAAGCAAAATCTCTTTTTTAAAATGTAATAATTTACTTTTGAGAATAGACCTTAACATATATTGAAATGTTACTAGAAAGCATTAACATTAGGAATGAGATCATTATTCTATGTTTTCATCTTTTTGTTTTAGAATCACAGTGGTTTCAAAATGCCTTTGTTAAGTCTATTGGTTTTTATTCATTAAAAGATTAAATAAACATTTCCTGACTTTTGTTATTCTTACAAGAAAACTGAATCTTCTAACTATTAAGGACTATAGTCAGTTATCTTTGCCAAGTAAATGCAAATTTCCTAATAAGAATATACTTACAAGAAATACAGCAATATTTTTATTTTTTAATATTAGATGTGGAAGCTAAAATTCATAGTTTTAGTACAAAACTTTAATTATTAACAAAACAGAAGATTATTTAAGAGTAGACACCACAGTGGATTTTACAGCATCACATATATATTACAACCTAGTCTGAGATCACAGTTAACTGAAATAATTTACTAGCTAGTTACTCAGTATGTCAGAAATATTCAATTTTTTCACAGGAAATAATTTATAAAAGTGGTTAATAATGTCTGACAAGGCCTCATTAATTCTGAACTCTTAAGGCAAATTCATGAGTTTGAATTTTAAGGTAAGATGCCTGTGAGCTCTAATTGGTATTTTGTATGGTAAGCAACATTATATTCATTTTTTCTCCTGGCCCATGGAACATTCTGGTATGCAGGAAGGAATTTCTCTTTGTGTGGTATTAACTAGATATTTCTACACTGTGGAATAAAATAATCCTAAGCAGAGCAAAGTTTTAGTATTTACTATAATCATATATTTTTTAAAATCACCAAACATAGAAGTTTTACTATCACTGCTTTGGGGGATACTTTCAGATTTTCAGTAGAAATTACAATATCTTCTCTTATATTCAGCACATTCCTTTTCCTCTTTTCTGAAAAGTCAATATAAACCCAAAATTCATATATAAAACTCAAGGATTAAAAAGTAGGTTTTTAGAACTAACCTGGAAATTGCCTCTTGCTCTAAAGTGGTCTCTATTAATTGGTAAATATGAAATATTTCAATAATTGTTATATATTATCATATTCACTTAAATTTAACTCTGAAAGTCCTGGTTATAGGTACCCTCAGGATAAGGAGAAGGATTCCAAGAGATACTAAATTCTGAGAACACTCTTGACATACCTTGCTGAAATACATATTTCACCCTGAATTTTTAAGTAATCATTTTAATTTAATTTTTAAGTAATCATTTAGTTATTTATAAACATCAATGTTGAATTCCAGTTTTTCTACCAGAATGTAAAGAGTTTGCAAATCATTATTTCTACTCTCACACGAAAAAGAAAAACTGGACAAATTGAAATACAACTTAGATCTATCAGAGTATTGAGGTCACAGGACAAGTTGCCACTCTGAAAACCCGAGAGAGGGGTGACTTCAGGGAATACAGATCAGCTTATCTGAAGCAGGAGTCACTGGAGCCTCTGAATGGTAACTTCAAAGAATAGCTGAAAGCTGAATGTGGGCTAGCTTGAGAGTTACACACTCCTGGTTGCCCAGGCTAAGGAGGCACCCCATACTCGGTGGTTTTACCTCTAAGAACCCCACCAACTTATCCCAATGAAGATCAAAGAAAAATCCCCTTTTGTTTGGCCAGGGAAAGGGGAAAAGTAATCATTCTGAAATATACCCACGGGAAAGTTAACCATTTTGAAATAAGCCCAAAATGTTCACCTCAACAAAGTCCTATTTAGAAAGTCCTTCACCAGAGCCTGATCTTGTGTTTTGGATCAGGCTCTGGTTTGGGGAGAGGGAAACTAACCAACTCCAGCCCCTGTAGCCTTCCTGTCTTGACTGAGGGAAAGGAAGCTAAGAAACACTTGCAAAGGTCACAGAACAGAGCATATATCAGTTAAGGGACTGGAACCTAATCACAGTTTACTGACTACTTGCCCTCCCTCAACATTTAGCAATACATCAACAGGACTCCTGTATAATAACAGAGGATACAGTTGAAGGTTTTTCAAGGCTCAGACTCTACCTAAGAAGAAGCCCAGGGAAGATTAAGACAACAGGGAGACAAATAAGGACTTTGAAGGAAAGAGATGCTAGTGAAACCTACAGTTACAGCAAGCGGTAAACACAGACTAACTCCTAGCAAGATAAACATAAAACTTCACATTAAAAGACCATTTATCGCAGTTCCTATCACCTAACACATCACGCCCAGCTTTCAACAAAAAATTACAAGGCATGCTGAAAGGCAAAAACACACATGCATACATATATATACACACACAAACACCCACAAAGGCAACATATATTTGATTTTAAAAGGAACATTTTTTTTATCTTGGAAATTACTCAGATATTTGGTAACATTTTCTAGAAACGTGGGGCAAAATTGAAATAAGAGAAAAACACGTGGGGATTACTACATCCCTAACAAAAACCAAATCACTACATTTGTTTTTTCCTACTTAACATATTTGTAGAATACTTGGCAGATATAAGCAATACATCATTCAATTTTAATCTGTTTCAATGCAAGTGATTTCTGAGTTGTGCCAAATCCTTTTGGAATGTCATGTCCATATTATTATTCAGAGCTTTATAGTTTATAATTTCTCCATCATTAATGAAGCTAATGTGATAAGCTGAGAAAAAAAATAATAATCAACTTCAACATTGTCAAATGTACAAAGGCCACGATATAGCAGAGGTGCTTTTGATTTATATTTCCATCTTAAAGTTGCTTCTTGCTACAATATACAGATATTCATCTTCGGCATAAAAAATTTGGAACCTGGCAATCAAAAACCAACAACTGTTACAAAATGGTCTTATTTTAATGTTGCCCAATGAGCATTAATATTTTTCTACTTAAGTTTGTTGAAAATAAAGGTTTCAATTCATTAAGGAAGATGAAAACACAAACTAGTCAGGCTAAGTGTAGCCAAACTGTATATATTAGAAAATATTTACTTTCCAATTCAACAGAAATATTGAATAATGGGTACTATTTGATTCTCATGCTCAGTTATATGGATTCTGGGAAATATTTAACAGATTGGGAATTCTCAGTCACATTTTGATTTGCAGCTACTTAGAGGCTATCAGTAATTCAGACTATAAGGATAAATAATATTTTTCATAGTTGTTTGTTTCATCCATTTTGTTATGTTTTTCTAGGAAGGTCAGAAAGGGTTTTCTACTGCAAAATACATTTCACAGAAAATAATGAAAGTCAACCACTAAGAATTTATCAAACAGCATTTTTGTTGTAAATCTTTATGCATTGTGTATAAAAACTCAAATCTTTCCATTCTCCATTCCATTATTAAAGTCATATTACTGATATATACATTGTCAGGCCACAGGTTATGGCTTTGAGATTTTTTGACATGCTTTAGTTATAGTAGGTACTATAACATTTCTTTGTGAATGATACATGTGGACTTTTAGGTGTCTTTGGGACATGCAGAAATGCCCATAAAGACATCCATAATTTTCAAATTGCTTGTACACTTGCACAAAAAAATGTGTGCATTTCACAAAGCCTGCTTCATTGTATGTTTCTCTTACGTGGCCAGGTTTGAGTTTTGTATGTCTCATGGAGTACATTCGTGCTCTGAGGATACAATGCATTTTTAGACAATAAATGTTTCTTAGCCTCATTCAGTCTGAGGTTTTATGTTTGCAATATATGGATAAAGATAACATGTACTTCATCGAAGGGTAAAAATGAGGGACTTGTAAAAATTTTTCCTGAGAGGGCCAGGTAGTAAATATTTTCAGCTTTGCAAGATAAGGTTTCTACTGCAACTACTCAGCCCTGCCAGTGTAGCATAATAATGCGTATTCCAATATGTACAGTTGTGTTCCAATAAAAGTTTACTTATAAAAGCAGGCAGTGGACTAGATTTATCCCACGTGATGTCTACAGAAAAAAATCGTTTATAATTATAATACTCACCCTTGAAACACATACATGCTAAAAAAAAGGGAAAGGTTAGTAAAGTAGACTATGTAATGGGGAATGGGGAGGGAACTACTTTAAGCTCAAAGAAATACAGTGAGCAAAATCAAAGGCAAGAAACAATTAGAAAAATAGGTTTGAAGCACACATCACAGATATATATTAATTACTTTTATAACTAAAACATATCTACAAAGCAAATAAGCAAAGGACTTACTACTCAGTAGAATAATCAGCAAATTCTATAAACAATCCATTTCACAAAAAATGAAAAACAAGTAGCCCTCAAACATGGAAAGTGCTCAGTTTCACTCATTATATGATTTTAATCTGCCAAGTTTTCAGTTTATTTATATATATGAGTTAAGATTTAGACTAAGATTATATTATATATATTTAGTATATACATATACATATATATTTGATTCGTCTTAGAAAATGCTAAAAACTTGATTACATTTTATAGGCCACACTATGGAAAAGTAGGCAATTTGACTGCTGAATCAAAAATAAATCGGCACAAAACCCTGTGGACGGCAACTGGGAATGTCTAACAATTGTACTTCTAAGTATTTATCCAGTAGATATATCAGATATTTGTAAACTGATGCATTTACTAGGTGAGTCTTTATTTTTTATTTAATTATTTTTTTTTCCTTTGGTAATGGCAAAAATTTAGCAATAGGAATGGGTTCTATAAATGATGGCATATAGATACAATGGAATACAATCATCTTAAAAACTAAAAAAGGTTCCTATGTATTGATATGGAAGAATTTCCTATGTATTATTAATTTCAAAAGCAAGATGAAAAAGAGTGTATAAGAAATATTATTTTTCTTTAAAAATAATATATATTTATGATCTAAATGCTTGTAAAGAGACATATTATGGATAATTAGTAATAATTATGAGATGTAAGTGGAAGGAAGACAGAGTTCCACAATGATTACACTTCAATTGTCATTGAGTTCAAATTGTAGGTTGGGCATCCGGGGAGGGAGGGAAACTCTACTCTTCACTGATTACATTTTAATACTCATTTTGAATTTGAATTATGTAAATATAAAACCTACTCAAATATTAATAAAAAATAAAAGTATATATATATAAACATACACGCACAGCTGATCAACATCTAAACATAGTTATTCACATCTCTGTCTGAGTTCAGATCTTAGACATGGATTCAAACAAAGAAATTTAGACGTTGATAGGTTATAACCCTTGAATGAAACAATTACAGATTAAATGTAATGGAAATTTCCTCATACTTTGATATTTAGCCAACAATACCTTAAAAAAAAGTGTACTAGCTCTTACATCCTCACAAAAAGCCTTACTTTATAAGTGGAGTTGATAAGGGAGAACAGATTTTATTCTGTTTATTGGGCACCACAGTAATACCAGGGACAAGTATTTACTCTCCATTGTGGGTTAAAAAATGCATTTATTTGACTAGTTAAAAAAAAAAAAAAAGCAGTTATTTAAGCTTTACAATGCCTAGGTTAAAAAGAAAATGGGCAAAGAATACAGTATCTTGTCAATGCTGATAATTAACAGAAATGCTATTAAAGAAGAATAAAGCATGATGTTTACTATCACTTAAATCACTGCAAAATATAAGGAACCTTTGTGGTGGAGGAGCATAGGACTGAAGTTTCAAAACAGTGATTAAAATCTTAGCTCCACCACTTAGGAGCTGTCGATCAATATCCCTAGTTTACTTTAATAATTCATAACATACTGAAAATATTCCCTCAGTCAGAGTCACAGTCAGATTTAAATATATAATAGATGTAGAAGTGCTCATCACCACACTGCCCACTCTGCAAGCATTAATTAATATTATTTGACTCTGGACTAGTGTCTATATATTTATATATAGTGTCATTATAACTTAACTGATATATACTTACATATATATATATATATATATATATATATATATATATATATAGTGTCTTTACAAATGTAAAATGGCTTTTTTTAATAAACTACTCCATGTTGTGGTACTGTTGAATCAGAGACCAAGACTGTAAAACATGAGAGATTACTTGGGCATTTTTCTTTGACAGAATTTGTTACTTTAAGTGAATATATTTTATTAAGTTAAATTAACTGATTGTCAATTTTATTCCTTTCCAAAACAGTTCTGAGAAGCAGTATGAACAGAGCCTGAGTTTCATTTTTGAGCTAAAAAGCATAGTTATTCACTAAGTGCAATCACCTGAGATTATAAAGCACCTGTAAATGAAACTCATTTCTATTCTTATCAGAATCAATAGCCTCACACTTCAGATATCTTCTACCCCTTGAAAATACAACTTGTTCCTGAAACTTTTAATCAGAAATATCTGTACAGTTTGCTAAAAACAATGACTACAGTAACAACCACCACAATTAATGATTCTTTCTTTTTCCTAAATCAGAAAGCAAGTTTGGTAAATGCCCCTTTTTATTCTCCATCTACACCCATCACTTTATAATTTGAATCTTTTAGATAAAAATATATGACCTGTATAAGTATATGACACTATATATATATAATCATATAGAGTCAATATAGATATATGACTCTAATGTATCACCAATAAAGAAGATCTGATACTGCCAAAAAAAAAATCAAATTCTTACAATATGCCAGAATTAAACACGTACAATAAGGACTAATCATTTAAAGCTATGTATTACTGGCATATAAGTAGAAAGAATAATGGGAAAAAAGGTATTATTTCAATATGTGGGAATAAATGGGTTTGGGATGACTAACTTGCATTGTGGAAAAACAATAGTCTAATCTATAATGTATAAAATGAAGAAAAATTTCAAAAGCACACAAGTATTTAAAAATGGTTTAAATAGGGCTACACCAAGCCAGAAGTGTTTAAGAGTGCACCTCAACAGGAGTGCCTGGAGAAACTCACACAGAAAAAGTATGGAAGTAAACAAGGACATCATTGATTGGCTATAGTTTAAAGCCTAGTTAGCTGTTTGGGATTGGTTGTCCTTAGGCTTTGATTTTATAACTCCCCATTGAGATTTTGGTTTGCTTACATGGGGAACCATGGCATTAGAGCCACCTCATCTACTGGCCTCCTTGTTTCATTATTTTAACAGTACACTGAGATACTGATTTTCACCCGTCAGCTTTGTAAAAGCCAAATGTTAGTAACACTTTATGTTTGTGACGATGTGGAGGAAAAGGCTGATAAAAACGTCGCTGGAAATCAGTAAAGGACATGTAATATGTTTCAAACATATATAGTCTTTTTAATTATATATGTGTGTGTATACCCATATCTGTGTCTATATCTATATCTAGGTCTAAGTCTCAATCTAGGTCCATACCTTCTAACTCAATTATTCCACTACTAAAATTTATTCTAGAGATACTAGATACACATTATGCATTCAGGAAGGAACAGGGATGCCCAGCATTGAAATGATCAACGTGTACATTTATTCACAGGAGCACTGTTCACAACAACTAAAGCCTGGAAACAAATGCACACACGTAGGTACTGATGATATAAACTGTAGCACATATTTACAATCAAGTATTTTTTTCAAATATTATACACACACACATATACACAAATCAGTAAAGATGGAGAGCACTTTTTAGATACAGATAGGTAAAGACCATCAAAATACACTGTTACAGTGAAAAAAGCAAGCTGTCCAACAAAGGGTAGTCTATCCTAGGTTTCCCATAAAAAAATGAAAGCACAAATACATATTTTTGTTATTTAAATATATCCTGGAAGGCTAAACAAGAAAGTAATACAAGTGCTTATCTCTGGTGGTGAGATTCCCAGATGGAGGGTCGGACCCAGGAAGACTGAGAACTTGTGGAGCAAAACTCTTGATACTTTTCACCTGTTTGCTTTTGCAAATCATGTGGTTGTATTATCTATTAAAACATGACTTAGAGAAAAGAAAAAGAAAACAAAACTGCAGAGCTGATTCAGTGGCTGTAAGTCATTAGCAGCAGAACAACCTGGAGGCTTTGTTGGGTGCCCAGGAATGTTATTTGCACCTTTGCAGGTTCAGTTGCATAACAATGGCTGGCCTGAGGGTTTTTCTTTTCTTTTCTTTTCTTTTCTTTTCTTTTCTTTTTTTTTTTTTTTTTTTTTTTTTTTTTTTGGTCTTTTCCTCATTCTTGACCATTTTCCCCTGGAGCTTTTTATCAGCTAATGTACAAGAATTTAAACTTCTCCAGGCAGTCACTATAGATAGAAACAAAGAACTGTTAACCAATTTTTTGAGCAGCATTTTCAGGTTAATTTGTACCCTCTTAGCATTAAGTTCACAGGACAGTGGCTCCCTTCCAAACACTGGGCTTCCTACACAGAGAAAGAGAAACAAAGTTCACATTGTCTAACTTAATATGCAAATAATTCCTAAACTGAATTAATACTCAAAATGTAAAGGTAAGAATAAAAGATCCTACATGTTAAATTGTCTGAAGTCACACAAAATAAAGTGATTCCGGTTGAGTGCTAAGCTATACCATTGGCTTCTCTCTCCAGAAAACCATGCTGCTAGTATTGAAGTCTTTACACAGGGACTCGCTGTCTCTAGAACGGATTCAGCTGAGGTTATTAATTACCCGTAGTTCTAGATGCTGATTTTCTGTTGCTGTGGAAATCAGTGAAGACTGAGCAAATGAGAACAAGCAAAGACCTATTTATTTAAAGCTTGCTATAGATCAGGGAGTCAGCCACCATCATTTGTTTTTGGTAGAGATTCAAAGGTAGGCAGAGCAGTGGGAAAGCCTTATGATGAAAAAAGGGAAGGTTCCCAGTCTGCTGTGATTGGAGACTGCTGGCATGGGGAAGCTGGAGTTGGTTAAGAAGGAAGGTACCCTGTGAGAGGGGTTAGGAGGATATGTTTGGGTTCTCCTGCTAACTAAAAATCGGCACTTGCCATTTGCCTCTGCAAGGATTGGATCGCATTGGCATTTGCCATCTAACTCTGTTTGGATTAAATCATGAGCCACTGCAGCCACTGACCTCCAACACACCCTGAAAAGATTTTAGGATGGATGTCAGAAATGAGGTGCTCTGTGCTCCGGGAAAACTGATTGAACAGGCCTTCAGATAGTTAGATATTTTCAGGAGAAGATTTTATGACCCCAATTCTTGTGTCTCCTTATATCTAGAAAAGAACTAAAATCATTAACGGTGACATCTGCTCCTCGTGACTAGCAGCAAACCTCTGCCTAGATGTGTGCTTGACTGCACGTACCGCCCCCTTCACTGAAATGACATATATAATACTGAATTTCCCTTCTGCCCCTTTGGAACAGTTTCTCAGAGCTTTCTGGGATGCTGTCTCCTGGGTTATAGACCTCATTTTGCCCCAAACAAAACTTAACCCACAACTCTCATGTTGTGTGATTTTATTTCAGTTGACACTCCAGATGGTGTTAAGATGGAAGTAGGGGCAAAATTTAGGGATGGTGTCTGTCACTGAACAAGTCCTGACATGTTCCTGCAGAGATTGTGTGTCAGGGTCCTGTTTTTATGAATGGTCTGCCCTGTGAGCCTTTGTACATTCAGTCTCTCACTGCCTTCAAAGAGGACACTCTCCACTGGGAGAAACAAATGACCAAGATGGCTGACGAAACACACTTTAAACACAAAATTTTTCATCGCCCTGTTGAACCTTCCCTTTCTCCTTTAGCGTGTGTTATGCATATGCATTAACCAGCCCTCCTTAGGAGATAACCTTTCTTCTTAATCTTGTAATGGATCACAGTGACCCATTACTTGCTTTCTATGTGTAGATCTGGATTGTGTAAACTGTCCATAATATGTCATTTGGCATATAACACTGTCTCAAAAACTTATATGACTGTGCTTTGGCCTCTAAGAAATGGGACAGTCCTCAGAGCTTTCTGAAAGACCATCTCTTGAGTTATAATCCTCAAGTTGGCTCAAAATAAATTTTTCCATTTCTTTCTTAGATCAACTGTTGATTCATTTTTCATTAGCGTAGCCTTAGCATTCCCCTCAGCCCAACTAAACTTTAGACATTTTTCTTCCTGAGTTTCCTTACTCTAGGACTCTTCACCTCTTCTTCTTAGAGTATTTAATTTGGAAAACTTGTAAATTCTGCCCCTTTGGATCCAAACCTTGAAAAGGCTCTTGCCAGTTTTACAGCCCAGGATTCTATTTCTCAGGGTCCTAGAAGCCATTCTTCTGAAATAAATCATCAAGGATGATAGTGCCTCGTCTTCCAGTCTCTGTGGGAGGGCAGGAGCCTGACTTCTAACTTTCTAGGACACCTTGTTGCAGATTGTAAAACTGCCTCCCATGAAGAAGAGAAAATTTTCTATTTCTTTAGGTAAAGCCAAGCAGCAAACACAGATGGTCTGTGAACTTCCCCAATTCCAGCTCTTAAAATTTCTCCCAATCTTTGCTTTATTGGAGTTGAGTTCAGACTCTCTCACTCCTATTTCAATAGTTTCGAATAAAGCCTTCTTTACCTATTCAACTTTATCTGGTGCAAACTTTGCTTTGTCACATTCATCATAACTTTAGTGTTACATTTTTTTTCCCTGTTCTATACTTTAAAGAATAAAATAGTTAAATGTGAAAGGTAGAAAGACTAAAGTAAAATTACAATTTAAAGTGTTAAGAAGAAAACAACAGATAAACAGATAAGACATTGGCTGAAACTCAACTAGCACATTGAGTCTTATTTACATAACCATTTATTTAAAAAAGAAAAATAAACTTTGCTTAAAAACTTTTTGCAAAAAAAAATAATGATTAAAATAATAATTTAAAATAAAATGACTGTAAATTGAGCCAGAGAAGATCTTTTGGGATAAGCAGCTTCAGCCTTTTCTTTTTTTTTTTTTTTTAACATCTTTCCAAAAAAATCTGTGGTCATTGTTAACCACATGGTTCCTGACTGGTGTTATCCCAAGATAATTTTGTTTAACATTATGGTAGTTTCTCTAACTTTGGTCACTCTCCATACTACTCTTAATATGATAATTCACAGAGTAAAAAGGGTTAACATTTGGCCCATACAAAAAGGGGTGAGTTTTGAAATGGCTGCCAAAACAAACAAACAAACAGAAGGAATGAATTACTGTCTGGTCTAAAATTGAACTTCAGAATATTGTTTGCAAACTCTTACTAACATTCCATTCACTAGGTCTAGATAATTGTCTCTTATAACCTCTAAAAAATCTTCAACTTGGAATTGTATGTAGACGTTCAAATAGCTAAGGGTTACTCAATCACACCAACTCTTTTACAAACAAACAAACAAACAAACAAAACTTCAACAAGTCTACACATGGAGAGAAAAAACTCTAATGTGGAATCATTAATAAGCATTCCAGAGGGGGGAGGGTATACCTCAAGCACTAGAACTTACACTCAGTGTGATGAGGCCCTGAGTTCAATCCCCAGGACCTCCTCCAAAAATAAATAAACAAACCTAATTATCACCCCTCCAAAGAAAAAGAACAAGCATTCCTGTGTCAGCAGGGGGATGGTGATATGATTAGCCACAAGTTTCTGGCTAATCTGGTTTGACTTGATATCTAGGTTTTAGTGCCATCTCCATCTACTCATTTAATGCCGAGTGCTCTTCATGACCCACAAAGACCCACATAAGAATGGGTGCATCCTTCTTTTAGGAATTTAACATCAATAGCAGACACTTTTGTCTTTTTTATCTATAATATAAAAAACATAATTTAAGTAGAGGCTCTTTATCAAATGTTTCAGTATTCATAATTGTATACCTTCTTAATTGTATTGAACTAGAAATCTGATTCTCTTTAAAACACTGCCAAGTGTTTGCCACTGATTTCCATTTCCTGAGAACGTTTGCTCCGTATCTATTCTATATCCTTAAAATTGCTGCAGTAGGTGAGTTTTTGTCTCCTAGTTTTTGAGAGAAAGAGAATAATCTCCAGAATACTTATAATCCAAAAACAAAAAAACTGTCTCAATAAAAACAGCCAAATTTTTCTGAATGTTTACTAAGTGTCAGGAAATTTGCACTGGCTTTAAAACATATGATTTTAACTTTTATAAGCCAGTGATACACATAGTATATGATATAAGTATTATTGTTCATCAGGTGAGAAAGATAAATAAGCATCAGAACACAAACCCATTAATTACCATTATGCAATACTGACTTCCCATTCCATTGATATTCCGTGAAGTAATACCCATCACCTCAGTGGCTGTAACCAGAGAATATGACCCTTTTTCATGATTCCATGGCCTTTATCTTATTTTTAAGTAAATTAGGTCTACATTCAAGCTCTTGTTAATCTGAAACATTAAAACAGTCAGTTACTTTATCAGCAAAATGGGTTTATTCAGGAGCAGAAAATAATTGCAATTTTGGATGTGGAATGACGGCAAACCATATGCAATTCCAGTAAAGCAAATGAGACGAAACTCCTTTATAGAGGAGATGTAGTTGGGAGGAGCTGTTTATAACACAAAGTCCATTGAAGGAAACTGGGAGTTAAAGTGTTGTGGCTTTTCATTGGCTGAGTCATGATAGTTTCTCATTGGCTGAGTTGTTGCCAGGTAAGAAGAAAATCTGCCTTCCTCCTATTGGCAGTAGTACTTTGGTGTCACTTCCTACTAGAAATGCAAGGTGTGTCTCTTCCTGTGGGGATCTGTATTGAGGTCAAGTTGTACTTCTGGCCTCCTGACTAAATTTTAGCAGAGTTATTAATTTTCATGCTCTCAACCTAATAAAGTTATTGGAAACACAGTTACATTATACAACATGATCAATATTGTAATACAATGTATGCACCAAATGTTGTAAGAGAACACAGACTTCTCTCAACAACAAAAAAATAAATATAACAAACTAAAAGTTAATTAATGCTATTTATACTGTCTTTTATTTTGAATCACTGTGAACCACTAGTAGTTCTAAATGAAATATGCAGTCTCGACCAGGTCCTTCTGTATTATTTTGAGTGACTTTTCATGTTTGAGTCTTTCTTTGGCATTTATCTCCTCATATGTATTATATCATGATTGATTTTCCCCCAATGCCCAGTCAGATCCTCAGAGAACAGTAAGATTAAAAAAGAAAAACAAAAAGGAAAGAAAGCATATTTAAACGCATTTACAAAATAGGATATATGAACTGTTTTGATTATTTAAAATCTGTCTAAATGAAATGTGCAGCATCACACACTCAACATCTTATCCAAACTTCTGTTAAGAAGACATGTGAGTGGAACTGGTATTTTCCACTTTACGCAATTATCTAAAGCTCCTTCAACTCAGTTTCTGCTGAAATTACATCTTGTCCTTGGGAGTGAAAAGGTCTTTGTTGTTTGTCTTTGTCTCATGACCTCATTCTTCTCCACAGAAGACTTAGGGATTCATCATCAGACCCTTAGAAAAATACAGCATTTATTAAACCTCTTGTTCATGGTCCAGGTCTGAGAATCATACATAAGAAGGCTTGGTTTATAAGGAAGGAAGCAATGTCGATTCAAGCAAAGCTGAATGATAGCTGACAAGTAACATCCAACATATACAGATAAGGTCAAGATGAATGAAAGATCCAAGAGAGCGAATTATAACTTGCTGGGTTTCATTGTGGGTACTCAGACGTTGGAAAAGAGACACTGAGAAATTCATGTAAGTAAACACATTTTTACAGCTGTGTTAGAATCTGGACATACATATATAGAATGGATTGACACATGGGATGTGTGCCTTAGGGGAGCAGTTGTTCTTCTGCTATAGTTCACTAGGGTGACACTGGTTCCAGTTTCTAGGGTGATAATATATAATAGTGCCCTGCAGGTTGTGTCTCTTAGTTGGAAACATTACACTGGAAATGGAGATAATATAAAGATTTTTATGGTTAATAGTACGCTATCTCTTTTTATTAATATTTTCATTGGAAATATCCTCATTATGTGTTTATTATATTTTCCTAATGCTCTGCAATAAATATGTATGGCTTTTATAATCAGAAAAAAAATACATGCTACTAAAAATTTTCTAACATATACTTATGGTTAAACCTGCTAGACAAGGGAAATACTGAAAATGAAAGCAATAAGATAACTTTCTCATTTGGGTAATTGAAAAAAATGACTAGCCTAAAGTGAATTTAATTTGGCAATTGCCCATATTTTATGTCCCCAATATGAATTTTATCTATGTTCCCAAGTTCATGCAGTTGTGATAAATATGGACTATTAATACTGTTGAAAAATTCTGTACCTTTATTCAACAAAATATTGTGGTACTAATCACAAATTTTTAAAGAGCTGTGGAATAAAATGGGAAAACTGTGGGAAAAGATGGGAAAGTTGTGGGGAAAAAGCTGTGGACTAAATGACAAACTGAATGACTGCACAAATGAATGAGTGATATATTCTAGTTGTTAACACCTGAGTTGAGAATAAATCATGTCATGTACGGGTAGTGCAGAAAGGAATGTTCCGAGTAATCAAAGGAATTTATGTCATCCTTGTGACTGATCTCAATTATTCTGAAGGGAGAAATACCCATTCCACTCCCACAAAAAGCATGTCCATAAAGCCATCATGCTTTACTTTCAGTGTACTTTACGGCATGTAGAAAAAATTGATAAAGTCATTAAATTAGACTCATAAATTCACAGAATTTTGAGGCTAAAAGTGTATTTTCGAGACCATTTAATCTAACACCCTCCATCTATTGGATCAGAAAGCAAAGGCATAAATACTAAGATTATCTCCTCAGTTCACACAATGACTTAACTCTGAGCTTCAGTTAGAACCCTGTACTTGTCCTGCTCAACCACTGGTTCCTACGCTGTACTGAAACTGGTTTTCTTCAGGACCCAAGAGACACAGTGGCAGGATAAAAATATACAAACTGGCTTTTAATTTTAATTTAAAAATGATAACTTGATCAATGCAATGTTTTAATCAAATAAATCAGAAAAATGGAAAAATTTTGATATGTGGTGTGGAATTACTAAACCATTGTCATGTATTAACAAATATATTACCTTATATTTAACCCATTACCATCTTCTCTTTGTGTTTTCTAGTTTTAAGCCATAATTGAAATTGAGATACCCCCATGAAATATAATGTTATGAAAGGGGAAAAAAAAGTCTAACAAAGACTTATAATATTGAAAACTGCAGAAATCCTGGTGAATAATGAGTACTTTCAAACTCTGTACCAAGAAACTTAACCAAATTTTAGCCTGGCTTCTAGCAGCTTTTAGCCTTGACTCAAGGATGACCTCAGTTCCCTCTAAAATGCCTGCCTGAGAAAGCTCAGTGTTGCTAGGAAAATTTGCTATTTGTTCTAGCTAAAACTTGGTGATAGCCAGATAAACCTCTGAACACCTTCTTGAAGCAGTTACTTCAGAAATCTTGCAATTTTAAGTCCTTTCTCTGTCCTTCCAGATATAAATCTACTACCCAAAACTGTCGCCTCAAGGACCTTGAGAATTGGCTCTTTGAAATGCAAGCGTTCAGGAAGACTCCCAGGCACTCTCTCCCAGTCCTTGGGGGAGGATAAGAACCTAAATTCCATAGGCACCTTGCTTCAGTTACCTCCTGTCATAAAGATACACTGGGGAAGCCTGCTTCAATCACCTCCCTTCATGAAGTTCCTTTCTCCTCTAGCTGTGCCAGTCAACAAAAGCTGGTAGCCTAGACCCATGGACTGACACCCATCAACAACTTTCAGTGCCTCTCCCTCAGCACAGGCCAGGCTTGAAATTTCCAGCCTTTCGTTTCACAGCTTTGAGTTCAATTCACACTGGACCATCTTTCCTGTTGCAGTGACTAGTGTCCATTTTTGTTTATCATTGACGATACACTGCTAGGTGGCCAGAGTTGGCAGATCAAAATCAGACCACGGGTGATTGTATGAGGTCCTCTCATTGCAACTATTTCAGGAGTATCAAGACCTACACTGTAATATGATGCCATCCACATAAACTCCACTTCATACCATATTTTGAGATTAAATATAAACGTGAATGTTTAATTTCTAAAAAGCATCAGTGTAGCTGGAGTTGATGCTCAAAACAGAAGAACTGACTTCCTAACCTGTTCGATTTGACTAAGAAAGCAAATTCCTAACTTTAAGGCAGGTAGTACCCACTCTACATCTTCAAAGTCCAGGTGGATTTAATGTGTGATACCTTTGTTATGAATGATGGGAGTCCAGAAAACTAGCTAACTAGAGCATACAAGTACTAATCCAACAACATTAGAATGTAGAATAATAAAATCCCAACCAATATGTAAGTTAATTTTGAGCCTTAGCTGGCTATGTTTTTACCCGTGGTTTAAGATAATAATTATGTGCACAGAAAAAACTGTTTGGAGTCATTAGTTTGCTTATAGGTCTATTAAATTCCTCTATATGTTTTTAAAACTGTTTCTTTTTAAATTAAGGGTTGAATCAACATAGAAAGACATAAAATGATTTTTTGTATCTGGTGTGTTTATAAATTTAGCTTTAAATATATGCTATATCTGAAGAAATAATGTATTTCTTTATTTTAACATAATTCAGGGCTTTCTTATTATTATTTCACTAGGTTATCAAAGATATATGAAAGCTATAACTATATCAGACACTGAGAATAAGAGTATTTGGTACAATTTGAGAGTTTTGAATACATCAACTATAAAGCCAACAACAACAAAAATCTTTGCTAAAATTGTACTCTCAGAAATTTAATTCATCTAACCAATATCAAAATAAAAACACATTTTAAACATCAATTCAATTTTCAGTCTCCTCACCTTTGGTGTGAATTAGTTCACACAGACTTATTTTCCTAAAAGTTAAGGACAAAAAAAAAGTTAGGAACAAGCAATTGTGAGGTTTGTGTGTATTTATTTTAGTTTTGTTTGAAAGGAGTAAGTGTTGGACTTCAAGTCTGTACTAGGAAACCTGATGTCAGGAGAAGGGCTGTGCCAAAATTTAGGAGATATCATGTGAGCCAAACACAGGAAGGAGTCAGAGGCAAACGATCTACTTGAAAATTTCCCAGCGAAAGTCTTAGGTATAAAGTTGGCCTTGTTAACTGCACTAAACAAATATTATCAGAATGGCTGGGGAACCTGAGACTCACGGTCATTTCACACCAATTTATGTGAGGTATTTACTGACAGCCTATGATATTTAAGGTCTTATGCTTTGTACAAAGTTTGAAAAGGCATTATTAAAGAAGCTAAAACATTTACACAAATAAGTAGGATGAAGGACCATATGTAAGTAATCAGTCCTCTTATTTTTATTTCTAAGTTCATCCATTTCCTTTCTCCCATGTAGAACATTCAGAAATGTTGAAAAAATATATTGGAAAATTATCAGAGCTTTGGTGAACAGGTTGCATAGTTGCTCATTCTTAGCAGAAGCTGTGGATAGTATATTGTAAACAATTTTTAAAGGCAGTGTTTAGATGGAAAGATTTTTAAGACCTTGATGAAAAATGTAAAGGAAAAAGTGTAAAAGAAATACCATGCGGCAGGCAGAGAAGTCCACAGAAGATGGCATTCTGTAGCTTTGTATCTTCAGACCCCAAATCTTACTGCTGGATTCTACTCTCAGTCTTCTTTCTCCTGATAGATGACTTATATTTTTTTCCTATTGAAGTATGTACAATCAATTTACAATGTTGTGTTAATCTCTGGTGTACAGCATAGTGATTCAGTTATACACACACATATATATATTCTTTTTCATAATAAGTTACTACAAGATATTAAATATAGTTCTCTGTTCTATACAGTAGGACCCAGTTGTTTACCTATTTTATATATAGCAGTTAGTATCTGCAAATCCTGAACTCCCAACTTATTCCTCCCTGACTCTTCCCCTCTGGAAACCGTAAGTTTGTTTTCTAGGTCTTCTGATAGATGATGCTGGGTGACATACTACTTCTTAATACTGAGTAGCTGAAAAACTACCTAATATGTGTGTGCTCCAAACATTTCAGATGTAAAAAAGGAAGAAGCAAAACCTAAAAAAAAAAAAAGAAGACTTTAAGAGAATAGTAGGCCAATTCTTCATGTGGCACATGCTTCGTACCCCTCTCCACCCTCATACCTCCCAGAGGTCAATTCATCTCCTCTGGAAGCAGTGGTGGGTCATAGGGAGGGAAACTAATGTGAGTAGCTGTGGAACCATCACACAGAAGCCCGGCATGAGCAAAATGCTGGGACTCCAGGGACATCTAGTCTGCTAGCAAGACTCATGTTCAGATTACCCAAGGAAATACTTAAGTGATACAAAGGCTTCAGTAAATAATGCCATCTAACCTGAAAAATCCAGGATGCCATATATAGATACCGACTGTCTAAACAATGGAGTTTGAAGAGGAACAGAACAATTTTGTGGGATTAGGAAGAAAAGATTTGGAAAATACTCAAATAATAGAAGTAGTAGTTAACCTCCGAGAGACTTTTTCATGAATAATCTGCCTCAGAAAAAGATCTAGGACACTGGAAGTAAGTACACTGGAGAAACATATTATCATGTGTGGTTTAAATAACACAGTGTGACTGAGCTGAAGGTACCTTTCACATATTACATGATTCTCAGTTTAAAACACTGAGGCAAAGCTGAAGGACCATTTATTCAATTCACAACAAATGAAAATGTACAGAACCAATGTGCCCTAAAAATAATCATACCAAGTTAACATTTAATAATTTGAAATCAAGCAGTGGCTTTTAAAAAGAAAAATCTGCATTCAGTTACCAAACTGGAGCACACCTAGTTCACATGGTTATTTTCTACTGAATTACACTCTTCATAGTATTTTCTATTTTAAATTGACTCACAGACCCAAGAAAACCAATGCTATGAATGAAAAGATGCAGAGAAATGAAGCCATTTTTATTCCATCAATAGGAGTCCAAAAGGATAGAGCAAACAAAACTAGTTCTAATAGGATTATCTACTGATATTATTAAGGTCCAGTAAAAATGGAGGAAATCCAGGTTTAAATACACCTACTGTTTAATTCACCTGCGTACAGTTTGCATCTAGGATGTCTCTTTTCTTTCTCTTTTTCTCTATTTCTTTCTCTCTCTCTTTCCTTTGCATGGATAAATAAATTGTTCCAAAATTATTTAGAAAATATAAATGAAAGAAATTTAACCTACATGATGACTCAACATTTACATTTTACACCTAAAATAATATCAAACATATTTAGACCTGTGCTGTTTACTACTATAGGCAATTGTCATATATGGTGTTGAGCCCTTGAAAGGGGGTTGGGCAAATTATGATACGCTAGATGCATAAAAAATATACAACCTGCCAGAAGTGCACAAATAATTAAAGAAGAAAAAATAAAATATCATTAATGATTCTTATATTGATTACATGCAGAAAGGATAATATTTTGGCTATATTTGGTTAAATAAATATATTATTAGATCAGTATTACCCATTTCACTTTATACCTTTAAATGTGGCTAATGGAAAAATTTAAGTTATATATGTGATTTACATTATATTTCTACTGGACAACACTGCTTTATAGTGCTAGGATATTAATTAATATATATTAGTAAAATATTTTAAAAAATGAAAATATTTGTTATTCTAGAGTCCATTTTATGTGATTTAGGACTAGATCTAATCTGATATTTAGAACTCTTTAATAATGTAGCAAAATATATGGAAAATAGTTTGTATAAGAAATCACTTTGAAGTTACCTAACAGGAAACATGCCTGCAGCACTCTGTTTTAAAACTTTATATAATGTATGAGTAGTACATACAACCAAAATTAAGAATGACAGGTTGGATTTTTAGCATTTGGAGTTTAAGATTTATAGAAATATGACTTCCAGATCTATGAAGCAGACGTTCCAAAACCTGACTTCTTAGTTCCTTTCCCTTTTCTCCTTCAGTGATGTTGTTCTTCACCCTCACTTCAACCACCCATCATCTTAGTCATAGCCCACACTTTTTTCTGCAATTATTTTAATACTCTCCTCCCATAGTCTCAGTTTCATACATTCTGCTCTCTGACCACCTCATCCTAGTGTTCCAGTTTTTCCCTCCCAATACTCCAACTTCTGTAGTCACTCAACATACTGGAAACTAAACTATGGGTCTTACCACCTCTCTATAGACATCAGTTTCACTTCTTCCCACCTTGTACAACTTACAGTTCATGATAAATCATTAAAATCACTTCCCTATTAGTGACCTTCTTTTCAACCTCAGTGAGGAAAGCAATACTTTCTCCAAGCCTCCACTGCCATAACAATCTTCTACATTGTGTTAAAAATTGATCTTTCCTGTCTTCTGGGTGTTTGTCACTAAAGCTCTGTGACACAATATATCTTCGGGGAGTAGTAAGGGATTTGTCAAATAGCAAACAGACACTCAAATAATCATTTAAAAATGAGAAAATAAAAGGATAAACAATAGAGGTATTCCCCCTCCTATTTTACCAGATAACTTTCCTCTGTATTTGCAAAACAAAACATTACCAATTTCTACTTGATTGTTTTTTTTCAAGAATTTCATTTTCCTTCAAGAATATTTTATTTATTTTTAGTCACAAACGGAGAAGTTGCCACTTAAGGAGAATAACTGTTACTGGAGAATAGGTTCTTGCCTCACGCAGGAAAAGAATTTAAGAGCAAGACACAGTAAGTAAAGTGAAGGCAAGTTTATTTAGAGAGATACACGCTCTATAGACAGAGTATGATGTGTCTCACTCAGAAGGGAGAGTGGCTTAGGAGATACACATTCCATAGGCAGAGTGAGGGCCATCTCACAAAAAGAGGCTGAGAGTTGAGGGGGAGGGGTTTAGTTTAAAGTAAAATTAGGTACACAATCCACAGACAAGAGTGTGGGTCACCTCAGAAGGCAAGAGAGAGAGTAGCCACATTGTTAGTTTTTATGGGCTTGGTAATTTCATATGCTGGAGTAGAAGAATTATTCTAACCAGTTTGGGGAAGGGGGGCAGGGATTTCCAGGAATTAGGGCCCGACCCACTCTGGGACCTTTTATGGTCAGCCTGGAAACTGTCATGGCACCTGTGGGTGTGCTATAAAGTTCAAGGTCTACTGGAAGTCAAAATTTCTGACATCTTGGTTCTAATCAGTTTGTCCTATTCTCAACTGCTTTGTCATTCCTTCAATGGTTGTCCCCTGTCCCCTTTCCTTCCTGTCTCATAACCACTAATTTAAAATAATTTGTAAGAAAGATGATATGTGAAATTGACTATTTATCATTTTCAATAAAAAAATTGTCTTATATAGTATTTCATTTAACTTATTTAATTAACCATTTTCTTGGTATCAATTTTATAAATTATGTGAATTTTTTATATTATTACTCACTTAGGTGGAAATATTTTACTTACATATCTTTGAATTTGTTTTCCTTTACCAAAATTGATCTTTAAAGAAATATCTTTATAGACACATAATTTTCACACTACTCCCCATATTAAATGGTAGATAAGACTTTCTTCTTGACACATGGTCCATAAGAGTTTCATAAATTAAAAATTAAAGTCCATGAGTCATTCAATGTAAGAATTTCCAGAGACATTAGAAATTATCTATTCTACTTTCCTGATACCTACTTATTACAACAAATTCAACAAAGTGTTATATATTTACCTGCATTTATTGAAAGATTGCTGTTGATTATTTCAAAATTTGTTTAAAAGTACATAATTTTAGATATGAAACATAGTTTAGTATCACTTTGTTCATAATACCATGTAACACATGAGGAAACTGCCACTCAATGGGTCCAAAGTTTTGCTTATTAAGTAGACAAGTGATGCTAAGTGTTACATCCCATAAACTCAAACCAAGGTTCTCTGACAATTTGTTGTAACAAATTATCTTCATGAATCAAGAATTTGCTTTTAACATTTTGCTTTAGGAGCATATATGTCTAAGAACTAAAAGGAGTTAGCATATTTTTTAATTTAACATAATTAAACTAGTATTTAGAGAGATTCTGTGTGAAAGTTAATAGACACAGTGCTAAGAATGAAGAAAATCACTCTGATCACACTGGTTTCTGCTCTCAAGGAGCTTATTGCCATGGGACAAGGCAAGCTGGTGTTGCAGGTGGTAAAAGAATTTACCAGAGATGAAGGAAGAGAATAGTAAAGGGGTTTATCATATACAACAGAGGGCTGCAAAGAGGAGAGGTGCCTGTGTGAGCACTAGGGGTTGCTTGCTGAGGGAGGGTTACATCATGTACCGCACAAGATTTGATTGGTTGTAGGTGAGGTGTTTAGGGTCAATGAAAGGCAGTGGGATATGATTCTGAAAAGGTGGAGACATGGGCAGAAAGGAACTGAGCCAGTGTGAGATTAGGCACTACCTAGGACTAATAGTTTGTTAGGGTAAACGTGCCCAGTAAAGAATGTACTTTATCTGTTGAGGGATCTCAGGCAGGCATCTGAGAGCCCAGCGGTCATTACACTCTGAAGGATGCCAGTTGGCCCCACACTTGTAACCCCATTTGGCCTCAAAGAAGACATATACAATTAGTCTGTGACTCCAAAATTAAAATAAACCAGCTATATTTAATAAAAAGTAAATGATTTGCCTCAAAATCTTTATGTGACAAATGCTTTGAGAATATTTTTGCATTCAGTTTTTAATAGTGATTCAAATCCAGTGTAGTACAGTAGACAGAAACTTTGAACCAGACAGACATAAGTTTAAATCAGTTTCTGCAACTTCGCTCTGGGCAATATTTTAACTTCTTTTCAAGATTGGTTTCTTAATTTTTAAAGTGTAAATAAACATCACTCTTTCAGGACAACTGTAACATTTACATGTAAGATTTACATGAGCCATACACAGTACTTGGACAGCATCTGGCATTCAAAAAAACAGATATTTCTCTGGTGTTATGTTTAGGTAGTAACAGATGCATGTTGTTAAGATTCTTAGACACCCAGTAGAATGGGTGTCTATTTTCTATTTCCTTAAAATAGAAAAAAAAAGAAAAAGAAAGAAAGAAAAAGAGGACTAGATATTTCTTCCAAAACCTAATCAGATTGTATCAACTAACATTTAAGTGTTTCAGAGAACTAGGGTAAAAACAACAAAAGTGGTCAAGATTTAAGAGAGAGAAAAAATGCTTCCCTCAGGGATTTTCAATGACTTATGAGATAGGAGGAAAGAGGTCAGGGCACAACCGTTAAAGGAATGACATAGCAGATGGGGATAGCACAGACTAGCTGGAACCAAGATGGCAGAATATGCAACTTCCAGTAGACTTTGAGCCTCATGGCACATCCACAGGCACCATGACAGTTCCCAGGGTGACATTAGAAGGTCAAAAGGTGGGAGGGGGGCCCAATTCCTGAAATCCTCACCCCTTCCCCAACATAGTTGGAATAATCCTCCCACTCATTAGCATATGAATTACCCTGCCCATACAAACTAAAAACCCCACCCCTTGTTAGTTTTGCCTCCTGAGATGGCCCTCATTCTGCTATTGAATGTGTTCTAAGCTGCTCTCCCTTCTAAGTAAGACTGACTGCAGTCTGTCTATGGAGTGTGCATCTCTCTAAATAAACTTGCTTTCACTTTACTAGGCCTCGCTCTTGAATTCTTTCCTGCGTGAGACAAGAGCCTATTCTTGGGCAACACTACTTAAAGAATCAAATAAAAATTCACAGAAGTCACAGAATTATACAGGTAGAAATGACTTGAGAAATTATATAATACAAATCTCTTGTTTTACAGCAGAAGAAACCAAGGTCAAGAGCACTTGGATTAATTACTAGAGTCAACATAGTGAGTGAGCTGAAGACTTGCAAAGTTTCCAGACTCTCTGCCAGGTCCTCTTACAAGACAATAAACTACCCCACTTGAAAAAACAGGTGCTCATACATAATACCCAATGTAAGCCAGAAAAAAAAAAAAAAAAGGAGCAGGAATGCTACAAAAAGCAGAAGTAAGAACCTTAAAAAGAACTTACAGGTAAAATATAGGTAATTATAAACTCCATATTGCTCTGTTTTTATCTTTACCACGCCTTCCAAATGGAATTTATATAATGTCCATCCCAATTATTTTATTAAGGTCATTCAATTCTAAGGAGTTACTTACTCATTGATGAATGTGATATTTTTGAGACTGTTTAGTCACTGCAATTATTAATACTTAACATATAATCAAAGAACCATTATTCCTTACTGACAAAATCCCTGAATTGCCCACGATAACCTGCCTTTTTGTGACATTCTTAAAACAGTGATTTGCCATACATGTATACCGTATTTGTAATTAAGGTACACATGAAAATCTGAGACATCTTTGTTTATGAAATACTGTATTCAAAGTTTATAAATGTGACACTAAATATCTGTTATGTCCTGATCTACAGTAAGGAGTGAAGTGTATATTCAAACTCAATGGAAAATAACATCTTGTTTTAAAATTAAAAAACAAACAAAACAAAATAACCTCTTTATCTACCACATTTATTTACAATAAATATAACATTGGGGACATTAAATCATCAGTATAATTATATTGGTCTGAAAACATTCTAAAAAGCATGTGCGTGTATTTGATATGAAAACTTTAAAAAATCAGTTGTTTTTTTTTTTAAGAGCAGTTTTAGGTTTAGAACAAAATTGAGCAGAAGGTACAAAGGTGTCTCATATGCCCCCTGCCCCTAGGGATGCATAATTTTCCCCATTATCAACATCTTCCACCGAGTAATACATTTGTTACAGTTGTTGAACTGTTGACACCTCATCACTCAATGTCTATAGTTTATATTAGGGTCACTCTTGGTGTTATTCTATGAGTTTGAACAAATGTACAATGATATGTACCTACCATTGTAGTATTACGCAGAGCATTTTCACTTACTTAAAAATCCTCTGTGCTCCACTTACTCATTCCTCCCCTCCTCCTAACCTCTGGCAACTGCTAATCTATACTATTTCTACAGTTTTGCCTTTTCCAGAATGTGATAGTGGGAACCATACAATATGCAGCCTTTTCAAATTGGCTTCTTTCACTTAGTAATATACTGAAGGTGACGAAAAATAATTTCCCCTTTACCCTTCCAGGTTCTTGGCTAAGACAATCCAAGCTGTAATAAAAGACAGATTAATAGGGGAAAAATAAGCAGAAGTTTTTTTTAATAAATGTAAACATCTTTTACAAAATCACAGTTCTACTCACTTTTTACAGCTTTTCCTATGTGTGCTGTTTCTTAAAAATAATCAGCCTAAAATAATCTTTATGCCAAAGACTTATATTTTACGGTCATAAGTTCTGCTTTCCTTAATTACATTTACGTTTCCTCCATGACTTTTCATGGCTTGATACTGCGTATCATTTTAGCTCTGGATAATATTCCATTATTTGGATGTACCACAGTTTACTTCTACATTCACCTCCTGAAGGACATTTTGGGTGGCTCCAAGTTTTTGCAATAATGAATAAACCTGCTAAAAACATCCACGTGCAGGTATTGTGTGAACATGAGTTTTCAAATCCTTTGGGTAAGCATCAAGAAGCATAATTGCTGGATCATGGCAAGATGTATTAAGTGGTAAGATTGTGGTAAGAGTATGTTTAATTTCATAATAATCTTTTAAAATAAAATAGCTTGGGCTAATTAAAAGAACCAAAATTAGCATCTTTTAGAATTAATTTTTTCCTCTTTCATTTATCCCATACTATTGAAAAACAAAAACGTAACAGAAAGTGAGGTATTTCCTCTTAGAGGAAATGAACTTTTTTAGTTATTAAAAAAACAAAACAAAACACACAGACACTTGATCTTCTGTCAACCTTATGCTGACAGCAAAACTGCTTGGCATTAAAATTGTATGTTATTCTTTTCTCTAGATATAAATTGTTTGAATGGTGTCATGTATTAAATATTATTCAGCAGAAAAGAGTATAAAGAGAATACATTTCCACAAGTCTTACTGAAATTTATAAACCAAATATATCTGTATTATATATAATATATATAGTTTAATGAAGCATATATTGCACAAAAATCCATTTTAGTTGAATTTAACAGGATCTTTAATTTTCAAGAGAGAATGTTAACTTTCTTCAATTGATCTTTAAAATACATAGATGTTCCCCCAAATTCACATAATTATGTGCCCTACTCTAGGTTCTTTCAAGGGACTATAACTTGGGAACTGTATAATCATAATATAAATTCAGAGCTGATTAAGTAATACTCATAAAGAATTAACTGAAGGATCTATAATTCACCCATTTCCTGCAATTGTCCAATGTTTACTGCAGGATCTAGGTGGGCTACCAGAGAATTACATTATTGTCTGGACTTTCTGCAACTTCCTCAAATTGGAGTCATTTTAAATAAACATTCTTTCAACAATAGTCATCCTCTTTCTGATACAGAGTCATTAAAATATCCACAAAACTAAAAATTACACCTGTTTTAGTATAATTATTCAAGATATAGATATAGATTAGGAAGCATTATAAAGGATGTTTTCCTCAGAGCAAGTATTAAAAAAAACATTGTCTTTCTAAAAAGCTGGTATTAACTTTTAGTATCATACATTGTCAACATATATTACTTTTTACATTTTGTTCCAGTAGTTAGTGAGCTCATATTTGGCTTATTTTTCAGCTTAAAAGACAAATATTGTGCAGAACCAGATAACATGAGCTTCCACTAACACTCCTGATTCATATAACCTACAAATTAATTGTTTTAATTTATCCTAAAATTATTTTTCATCTCCCACATAACTATATTTAAGTGCTTATGATTTTAACAATTTTTATTTTGGCTTTATTCAAGGTAAGAAAAAGTTAATAAATACAATTTCAAAACCAAATGGCTTGATCAAAATGTACCTACTCACTTAGCATCCACAGTAAATATTTTGACTGAAACCATTATAGATTTTATTTTATCCTCTCAGTATATACTCATTGATAATTTTGACAGAATTATTAAAAATCACAGAATGCTTTAATATTAAACACTTCTTTTCAAGAAAAATGGCTTCAAATTAACCTTATGCCTGTACACCAGAGATTTACATTGATTTACTTAAAAAATGTTAAATTTACTGAAACTAGAAGCTGCCTGTATTTCCTGTGCTATACATAATATTTTGTACAAATAAGGGCTTCAAATATTTGTTGAATGTATGCTCAAAGTAATAAGCTATATTATCTTCAGTTTATTTTAAGATGAGGTTGAGAGATCATAATCTATGATATTTGAATATATTACATAAATAGCACAAAGCACTTTCCTGGCATATTTATTTGTTATGAAATTCTTACTATTTATATTTTTATCTCACAGAGATTCATGATGTGTCAAGTGCCTACAATAAACTTAATTCTTGATATATTGGATAATGGTAGCTTCTGCTCAGTTGATATAATATATATTTATGTTCTATGATTATCTTGGCTTTCTTAGCTTTGCATCAAATAATCAAAATAGTCAAATTAAGAAAACATATTATAGGAATATGTATCTTCAAATGGTCAAAATAAAATTGTTATGGGAAAAGTGTGCTCAAAGTATTTTATAAAACTGCATCAATTTCATTGTGCTTAGTTCTGTTACAATTATACCTCTTCATTTAATTTGTATACTGCGAAAATTAAAATTTTATAAACCATATAATGTATTAATAAACACACTACCATCACCTAATCCTCAACTCAGCTAAACAGAGTTTTAAACATTATGAAATAACTATAATATTTCAATAAAATGACATTGTGTAATATCGTTGAAGCAGCAATTACCTTAGTAGATGATCTTGGCCAAAAAGTGTCAAAGGGCGTAAGGATAATGACTTGTATATAAAAAAGCAGTAAGACATAATAACCCTTAGTACAATAATTACAAAATTTCATTTTTATATTCCTATTTCTTAAGGTAATAGATTTGTGAGGATAATATATGTTGAAAAGTATTACTAGTTGCTCATGTCTCTCAGAACTTAGAAAATAATTTTGTTTTTACCTAGTTTACTCTGAAGTCCCAGGTTCTAAATTCTCGATAGACTTTTAAGAGACAAGAACCTTGATGGGGTGAAGACTGGGAACAAACCATACATTTATTCATGACTACCCTGGAAGAGCTAAAGTAAACTCAACCAGAAACCTGGAAGACACCTCACAGAGAGCCTCTGAGGAGCTGAGATATTAGCCTTCTTACTGAATGAAATCATGAGCCATGTCTTTCTTAGACAGTAATAGTCACTGAAGTTGCCATAGCCCAGAATATCTTAATTCATAAACTTGGATCCACAGAAGTGATTACTATTCAAAATATTTTTGCTGAGTGTATAGCATATGATAATTTTTATGAGATATACTGTAAATCCTACAATTATTAATGAGATTATCTGATATATGAAAAGAAAAATGTATTATACAGACAGTGTAGAGAAGTACAAAGAAGAGATATGTCATAAAAGATGAAGGATGTTGGCTTTCTTTTAGAGAATGGATGGAAGGTAAAAATGAACCACCACTGCACAAAGAAACTCTTGGCCAGTGGATAGAATTTAATAAATAAAATAAAACAACACAAAATATAACATAAAATAAGATATATGCATAGCACTTAAATTTACTGTTCAGAAAGAAGAAATAAAAGTAAGTCCATTATGGAGAAAGATTCAGATATACTTCAAAATCCAACTATTTAAATATTGTTTAAAGAGATCATTTCAAAAGTTTGGGAGACTTGTTTTTAACTAAACTTTTCATATAAATTTCAAATTGTCTTTGATTTGTTGAAGTGCTAATTATGAAGATATTTAGTTTGTGTAGAACAGTAGTGAAGGGGTACATATTAAAGCAAGTTCGGGCCAAATTATGAAAAACCTGAATGCCTGGGGAATCTTTATTTTAGACTAAATTCAATGAGTTTCAGTTGGAGGATCTGACCATGATTATGGCATAATCAAAGTGAAATTTAAAATTTAATGACTAATCTCTCAGAGGCAATGGTTAGAAAACTGGAGAACTAAAAACAAAAACAAGAACACTCTAATTGGAATCCTATAAGCCTGTGGTTGGAGTCTGGTCTGTTAATGGTCTATTTGGTCAAATTACTTGCACTACCTTTTGTACTGAGGTTATCTTTCTAGCTATATTACAATGTTAGCATCAAACTGAACATTGTATCAGAGCACACATTGTAGAGTTTGTGCTTTTGTATACATACCATATATAGTTGTATGGAGGTAAAGAATATATAGATGGGGATTTAAAAGATGAGTTTGTTACAGGGACCATATCAATAGAACCATGATGGTTGACTAGATAAGGTGGGAAGGAGCAAAGGAAGGTGGAAAGAACATTAGCAAATTTATTCCCAGATGTGAAATAAGAATCTACAGTTAATACAGTTGCTCACTCATCCCTGACTACTAAATGTAATACAATCTCAGTTCAAAATCATATAACAAGATAAATCAGGTTGTCATTTTTGTCAGTACACTGAGGAAATTACTATGGTCTGGTCATAATTAGAGATTTTCAGAAAATAACTTCTTAGAAGAAAAAAAAAAAAAAAAAACGGTTTTGACTGCCCTGTTAAGATTGCAGAGTGATTTGAGGGTCATGTTGGATCCTGTAGCTCACTTGACTTGCTTACTGATTTTCAATTCAAGTTGGCCTCTTCATGCAGATTTCCCTGATTCACCTGTAGTTTTCTCTCCAATAATGTTGGTTTCATTGAAAAAAAAATGCAACTTCATTTTTTTAAGGAAATTATGAAGACCTCTCTTAAACCTTAAGGACGAATTTTAATTGTGAAGAAAGAAGGTACTTAAACTGGAAAAGTGGCAATGGTACAACAACAACAAAAGAAGAAATGCTGAACAACTCACTGAAGGGAAAAGTCTCAAGTTTCGCTTGGTAGCTAAGGATACTTCTCATTCCAAAGCTATGAAAAAGCTTGACAGTGAAGAAGAAGGATTTGGGAAGTGGGCCAGGATGGGGAACAGAAGGTGGAGGAGGGTTCAGAAAGGAAGGGCTTAAACTGAAAATGCTTTATGATTCCATTGCTACTTTCCCAGCACTATTTTAGTGGATCCATAAGGTAAGCAAAAGGTGGGCGATCTAATCTTAGAATAGGTTAGTATAAAATCATAGAACTGTGGCAAATAATTGCAAAGGTTACACTTAATCTTTAATTTCAAAAAGGATATAATTATCATAAGCTGTGAATTTAGAATCTCTTATTAATAAGACTATCATAAAAAGAAAACAGATCTTAAAGTTTATATATATACATATGCATGTATATAGACATATATTAATATAATTTGTGTCTATGTATGTGTCATATGTATACAAAATAGAGCAAATTATAATCTTAAAGTGCTGAATCTGTAAACATATAATACTGTTTATTTTTTAAACTTTCACAGAAATTAAATTAACAATTATTAATATTTATGTTTATCAATACTTTAAGACTATAATTTGTTCTGATAAAGTACACTTATATAGTTTAACAGTTAATATGTATCTGACTATGACATGCAGGGATAGGGCAATATATTTTGTTACATAAATGGTAAAGTGATAATACAGACTCATTAAAGACAGAAAAAATCTATGGAAAATACGAAAGAAGAAATTTTGGGACAAATGCTGCATCTAACACAAAAAAGCAGCAATCTCACTGGATAATCAAAACTATTCTGTTATCTAATTAAATATGCAAAATTTATTTTATAGGAATTATGTAGCTCCCCTTTCTGTTTTGAATGAATGAACAAGTTATATAATTGCTTGGTGGTTTGTTTCACTTTGCTTGTACAGGCAAAAGATATGCAAATATGAAGCCACTATGTAAAACAGCAAAGTGAATTGTATCCCTGATTAAATATTTCGTATGTATTTAGTAACAGAATATTATCATGAGCATTAACTCAGGGACAAAATACGTATTTTGTCACATAGGAAATAAAAGGATAATAATGCTTAACAGTGAAAATTTTCTAGTTTTGTCATCGTGGAGGATTCTCCATTGGAGGAAAAAATAATATGTGTATTTGGCACAGTTGTTAAAATGTATTAACCAGAAATCAGAGATAAATGGTATAGTTTCTAAATGGCACTGACATTTGAGCAATCAACATACGATATTTTGGAGATGAAAGAAGTAGTAATTATATCAGAAGTGATAGCAATTTTTGCCTTCACAGAATCTTACTTAAAGGCAGCAACAACACATTTTAAGTTACCTGTGGTGATCATGGGGAAATACGCACACTATCCCAGCTCCAGGGTTCATGAACCAACAAGCAGAAAACGTCTTCAGTCTACTCTACCTTCTCAAAACATTTACCCAAGCTAGCATTTTTCAACACATAGTTCTTTATAACACGCCACAGAAAGAAAAAATAAAACAGTTCATAAGAATTTGAGAGTTATTCATGCTCCATCTTCCTTTTGGAAATCTAAGCGCGCACACAACATACCTATCCGTAGTATGTTATTTATAGTGTTATAACTATGTATTTATAATTTTGAATAGTAATAATTTAGTTACAGTTATGATTACATGCATGACGTATAGTAAACATACTTCCTCTGTTTTGTTGTATCATAAATTCTCAAACTTCCTTTGCTGACATATTCTCTTTCTGCCACCCCAAAAGTGCACTGAGAACTGGTAAACGTTTAAGTAAATATTAATGACAGCTGGTGAGTCCCTCAAAATTGATGAAAACATTTTATTGTAGGCCTAAATCAACCCAAACTGTCCTGCTTGGGGGGAAATCATACTGAGAGACTGAGATGGTGTCAGGAGCACATTAGGGAAACTTAGGACACTGGAGTAGCTTAGAAGGTCACATCCTGTTCCTTGGAACCTAGGAGCCTGTACCTAGAGGCTGCTCAATAAATTTAACTAAATCTACTAAAGTAATTTAAAGTAATACATGAATGAATCTCCTGAACTTAAGAGATCCTGGGCAGAACTTATCTTAAAGAATATAACCTTCACCAAAGATTTTATTGACCCCTCAGCATGTGTCCTAAATAGATGAGTTTGATTAAGATCACAGACTGTAAAAAATCTTAGTAGAAAGATTTATTTCATACTAACATAACTTATAGCTATGTTATATTTCTAACTCTACAAATTATACACAGTATTTACATAGAGTCCATTCTCCAAAATGATTATTTGTATCATTCATGAAACTGAAACAATACAGTTTGCCTGGCATTAAGAGTGACAGTGAGAAGGTACACACTACTTGGCCCCAAGTTAACTATTAGAATGTCATCCCCTGATGACAACTTTATTTGACTTTGTCAACAGTTTATTGCTACTTACACTGTTTTGGAAAATAAGCCTGTTTTAGGCCTCTCCATGTGAATAATTTCCTCAACAATTGCAGAATCTCAAGATTTGATTATATAAGAATCCTTAAATATAAGCCTAAATATTTATCTATGTCTATATGTTTTAGGAGAAAATAATTCTTTTCCTTGAATATTAATGAACATTAATTTCCCTTCAAAAACAGAAGATAACTTAGATTTAAGTTTCCATTTCATAAAGACATGTTATACGTGGTATTCTTATTTATAAGAGGTTTCTCCTACAGTTTAGCGTATACTCTTCTCCTGGCTAAACCGAATAGATGTTGATGAATAAAGAATCCAAAGATGTTGGCTTCAGGGCATCTGAGATCAATCTCATTACACAATATTGTTAAGAAAGCTGTTAGTTTTATACAGAGCAACTATTACATGTGACATACAGTAGGCAAAAAGTTAAATACATATTGTAAATTTTTCAAAAATAAAATTGTTCCAAATTAAAGTGAATTCATGAGAGAATATGTTTTGTCATGAACTAAAAAAAAAAAAAAAAAGAAAGACAATTTCATAGGCATTTTGAGCCTCAGTTTAATTCATGTCACCATATTGAACTTCCAAGATAGAATAAGTGGTATTTTCAGCAAACTTAAAGTAAAGCATTAACTCTCTCACAGCATTCTTGCTGGAGATTTACTTCCACTTTCTTCCATTGTGTGTATAGTTCTGAAAGATAGGAAATTATCACAGCTCTTATCACAGCTTCATTACAGTAGGATATAGTAATTTAAGAAAATCAGAAGCAATTTTAAAGCAGCTTTAAAAACATTTTTGTAAAAATCTGTGTCTTCACTAAGTTGTCAGGTTGTGACATGTGAAATTATCTGGGTGAATTATTTCTCGGAGATCAAGAAAAGATTCTCACTGAAATTATGCAGATGACTATTTCTTTGGACCAGATCAAGCAGAAATCAGTGGGACTTTGATTTTAATTTTACTGACAGAGTTTGAACATGCAGCTTCATCTCCTTAAAAATAGAATGTATTCTGAACACCCAAAATATAATTATTACCTAAAGTATATTATACTGACACATAATATAGTAATACATATATAGTGGATAATATATATGTAAATATAATGAACTATTATACATTAAATATCATTTTAGGAGCATATAATATGTTAAAGGTACCTTAATTGTGGAGTTGATGGTTTTAGATAAAATGACAGCATTTACACTTTAAAAAAAAATCTTGTTGAAGATAGGTATTTTGCCTCTATGTATCTCTTAGTTTGCATCACACCTGTTTTTAGCACCTGGCATCAGTTTCTTTGTAAAATATAACTACCTATCATTTTTAAACAAGCAAAAAGAAATGATTTATTAAGGATGACGAAACTGTATACTGTATCTAGATTCATCATAAAATTATAGGTATGTCAATACAAATTTGGTGTTGTGAGCTGAAATGTTTAAATGCCATAGCTATTTTCTTGATGTTAAAACAGAGTAACTATCCAAGTGTGGTGATATTTTCAGTTAATGTTTCTGCAGAGATAATTTCAGGCTTATCAAATTATGACAAAGTTTTAATCATATGTTAGGTCACAAAGAACTAATCTAAATCTTTCCTCAAGGAATTTTGTTGAAGTCAGTTTGAATGTGAACTAATGTGCAGAAGTGAGCTTGTCTATCTAGGTCATTTATCTATCACCATTTTTTCTTCAGTTCACCAAGATCCTCTCTATCCTCACTGGTAGTTGACAGATGTGTGGCTTATATGCAAATATAATGTGCAAGATAATTCATTTAATCAAACCAATTAGCCACTTCTTTCATGAGACACATGTTGATTTCCAATCTAAACATATAGCTTTTTGCGTTCTCATTGAATTGCATAGTGAAAATGCAAAATTTTTTTCTGGTTGGTTGTTTCCAATGGAATTCATCATAGAAGTAAAGAGTTTAAAAAGCACTCGATTCATTTGAGATCCAATTTGATCTTAAAATATTGATTTAAAGGACACATTTTGAATATTGGTTTTATGTTGGATGGCTAGAAAATAGCAGACAGGTAAACTGGACCCAGTCCTGTGAAAGCTCTCTGTGGACAGGATCTGTCCCATTATCAAGTAGCAGATATTTAACTAATTAGTGCTGAATCGAAGAACTAGTTAAATTGAAATTTAATGCAATTTTAAAAGATGTCTATGTAGTGACAAAGATCCTGATTATTCAGAGGAATACTGTAAAACTCAGTTAATCTATCAGAAATTCTTATTACTTGGGTAAAAATACATGTTTCTGGAAATAGCTGTTTATTTTACTGAATTTTTCAGTTGGGATTTAAATGTTTAATATCATGTGGCTTTACTGGCATAAAAGAGTAATTAGGCATTACAGTTTTACATAACATGAGGCTCTGGAATTAAAAAGAATAGATAAAAATCAATGATCATTTCTGTTGGGGTGATTTGGTAATGACTGGAAATTTTAGTTATATCTTCCACTCCAGAGAGTATCATTGGGAGCTGTAATAATTTCCTAAAGGCAAAATATTATGAGAGGGGTGTTCAACTCGGATTCTAATTCTAGTCAGAGTTCTACCATCAACAACATGCCAGAGACGGGTAAGTGAATAGACTTTTCTTTGCCTCTTTCATCATTTTTACTCGAACTTTGTGTTGTATGAATTCTCAAATAATGTAATGGACGTCAGTGTTTCCAAAAGTTTTATTACATTAATGTATGTCCTGAGAGATGCTCTACAAAAAATGTGTTTGTCCTGAATGAATTTAGGAGACCCATGTGCTATGCCACTTGAAGATTTTCATACACATTAGCATATCAAGGGCTCACTGAAGTCATTCAATACATTGTTGAAATCCACTTGGTAAGTTCTGATGTAGGTAAAATACACAAAGCTTTTGGTCAATATTAACTTATGATATTTATTAAGAAATCATTAGTATTCTAATCTTTTAAAGTAGATGTCCCATAAAGAGCTACCAACTTCAAGTTAGACAGTAAAGTACCACCTTGAGGCTATGTCTTAAATAAAGCCTCCAATGGGGAGTAACACTTGACTTATCTGAATTGCACCTGAACAGCTCGGAGACTTCCCATATTTAAGCAACTGTAACAGCTTGCAGACCTCCTGCATAAAATAAAATAAAATATCCAGAGTGCCGTAAAAAAGCGAAATGCTGTTAAGTCTGTGAACTTCTTCCTATTTCTGTTTTATTTATACTGTTTATAAAAGTAAATTACTTGTTTGAAGTACTACTCTTGAAGCAACCTGGATCTCTATGGAGAAGTACTCCTGTGAATCCTCTTTTATTGGTAGTGGTTGATCTTTGGCTCCTGGATGAGATCTGCAAGGTTAAAAGCTTTGCTTTCTAAGGGGAGAGTCAATCTGATTTAAGAATAGAGAGAGACCTTCTAGTAGGAATCAAACCTGATGGAAATTACCTCTTTTAAAGCTGACTCCAAATAATACACCCAGGGCAGCTGAATTTCTGTAAATGGCTGGAAAATGTTGTCCTTTATGTTTCAGCTCCAAAGAACAATTACGAAGATAACATCTAACAGGAGTTTGGAACCATTCTGCCATTAAAAAAGAAAGTTTACTTCTTTTCTTTCTCCTCACTGCCTCCCCCAACCCCCTCCCTTTCAGTTTTGGTTAAGAAATAAAAATGCTGTTTATTCTGTTAAGTTTTATTAATTCAGGAAAGTAATTAATTTAAAATTTAGGAATAATTTTGCTGTATCCGTTTCTCTTATATGTGAATAGATAACATATTTTCTAATCATCATTTTAGTTGGGTCATCAGAAACAAAAATGACATATTTTCTCCTAGTTAACGTAACTGATTTTTATGCCTTTAGTAATTCTGAAACAGTAACAACAGTAGTTTTTAGCCTTGTTGGAAGATCCTTTTGAGAACTGGATATAAGCTATGATTATTTCTTCCAGGGGGAGAAGGTACACTTGAAATCCAATTTGATGAGTTACCAAGCCCTCAGATAAAGAAATGAGGATTGGGAGGGTGGAGAGAGGGAGCAGCACTAACTTAATTCACTCTAATCTCTCTTTTACTGATAGAAGATGGATAGAAAGATAGATAGATAGATAGATAGATAGATAGATAGATAGATAGATAGATAGACAGACAGACAGACAGACAGATAGATAATCCATGCACACATACATACATGCCCTCCACATTCACAATTTTTTCCTAATTAACATTTACTATGCTAATTATAAACACAGCAGTAAGATGTCCCAGGCCACCTGAGTGATCAAGTTTAAATAACAGAATTCAATCATCAGTGTAAGTGGGTCTTGTGAAATTAATAATTCTAACGGCAAAATTCTCTTCCATCTGACCAAATTTCTTAAGTGTTTTTATTTATGTGTGTATATCATGTATGCATATCCTGTTTTATTCCACAAAGATTCAATGCTATTAGAGAAAAAAAAAATACATCTTGAAAATTTTTAAATGCACAAATTCTCAGATATTTCAAGAAAAAAATATTTACCAGTTATATCTTTGCAAATTTGTACTGTGTATAATGGGAAATTATTTGTTGAAGTACTACCTCTACAAGCAGTCTGATTCTCTCTGGGAAGTACTCTTGTTAGTTCTCTTTTATTGAAAGTAGTTAAACTTTAGCTGGAAGGATCTCAATTAGAGGTGACCTTAGAAATAGAGGCAAGTGTAAGTCACATTGGGAACAAGAAGGAAGGGGTAGTATTATAGATTCTTATCAGTCAGATGTTTTGCATAGCTAAGCATCACCCTCAAATGTTATCTGTGTGAATAACACACATACATGGGTTAGGCCACCTTACACTCTCCCTGCTTCTGTGTTTACAGGCTTTTTCTTATTACTTGCCTTCTTTTTCCAACTCTGAATTTCCACCTAATCAAATTCTAATTTTTTCTGATCTCAGCTCAGTTTGGAACACTCAGTGAAGACTTTCCCTACCAACTCAAAACTCAGCTCATATTTTTCAACTTCTTTTCTATATTGTCAAATAACAGTTTGAAAATGTATTTCTTTACACCTAAGGACATGTTTTAACATATTTTAAAATAATGTTTCTGAGTGTAAACCTTGTTTATTCAATGGTACTCTAATAATTAATAGAAATTATGAGCAACATTTGCTTTATAACAATAACTTTGGAAAAAAGTAAGGGGTTCAAGTCTGATCCTAGGACTCAGCTACTGCTACCAACTATGAAAACCTATGAAATCAAATTCTTATTTCTAGTATCTGTAGTGAGGATCCAATTGGGAAAAAAATAAATGAACTAATTTTTCATTTAAACAATAAATTTCTATTTAAATTTTTATATTCAATATAAACTCAAGTACCAATTGTATGTCCCAATACAAAGTCTTGACTGGAATTTGACCTATGCTCTAGAGGTATATTCTTCATAAACTGTTTTGTCTTTAATGTTATTGAAAGGTATATCAAAATACCTTACATTTTAAAAAAAGATATAGGTATTTTTGAGAAATGCAAAATGTGAATTCAATGTATTATAAAGCAAAAATGAAAGGAATAATAAGTTAGGTGTAGGTATCTCTATAAAAATTATCATTCTTTAGAGAAAAGCTCAAATACTAGAACTTACTTGAAGAAAAAATAATGGATGATGTATTGAAAAGGAGGTGTAGAATACAGGGTTTCAGAGATCTATTCAAGTAACTTTGGTGAAACATTTATCTTTAAATAATGATTTGGAGAAATCTTCTGTGATAAATGACTTGTCTGGCCTCCTATACATGATTGATATAAAGATTCCTATTGTTTACAAACTCAATGTCTCAGGTAAAACATATAAACTTTATCACAACCTCCAAAAATTAAAAATAAGTAAAAATATTTCTCAGAATAAGTACAAATACGTATTTCTTATTAAGGTGAGTTACAGTCAGCTCTTTCAGAGGTGGCAGAGACAATGAGTAATAACCTTCTACCAGAGCTACCGTATTTCTAGAAATCATCTCCTTTCAACTCCCCCTACATGGTGCCAAAGAGTTATGTTTGTTCAATTAAAGTTATTTCCTAAACAAATCTGACCATATTTACCTGCTTCACCCACGTCCTGATCACTATCCACAGATATTTTAAGAGTGTTCCCACCACAATTTCACTTTCTTTCTGACTCCATTCCCTCTCACCTTCTCCAGAACCTCCTCCTTCAGATATATCTTTTCTCTTACCTTTCCCAGAGCTACTTTCCATTTTTTATTTATTTCCTTTCAATCTAAACACATGCTTGTTTCACCTATTAAAAAGAAAGAAAAAAAAATCTACTCTTGATTGTCCTTTAGCAGTAGCTACTATATGTTTTTTTTTTTCTCTTCAGTATTAGACTTCTTGAAATAGCAGTATTTATACTATACAGGGTTTTCTCCTTCCTTCCTTCCTCCCTTCCTCCCTCTTTCTTTCTTTCTTTCTTTCTTTCTTTCCCTTCTTTTTTTCTTTCTTTCTTTTTCTTTTTCTTTCTTTCTTTCTCTTTCTTTCTTGTATTCACTACCCCTGTGAAATATGGCTTACACTTATCGTTATACTTAGTTATAAAATATTGAGAATCACATCATAATTGCAAATTTAATACACACTCTCATCTGACATTACCTTTTAAACAATTAATCAATTAGGCCAGTCTCTTAGTCTTAAAACTCTTTTGACTTGGGCATCATAGGTCTTCCACTCCTTCAATTTTTCTACTTTGCAGTCCCTATCTAATATTACTATTCCCAAATACTCTCATTTTAATTCTGTGGTCTTATCCCTAAGTGGCTATGTATTCTTATATTGATTTGTCTTAGTTTAATCATACAATTTACCTATTAAGTTTTTTTTCTCTATTTTTTAATTGAAGTATAGTTTACTTATAATACATTAGTTTCAGGTATACAACATAGTGTTTCAATATTTTTATACAATGGTCTCTCTGTTCTGTTTTTTGGCCAGGATCATACTGTTTTGATTACCATAGCTTTGTAGTATAGTTTGAATTCAGGGAGTGTGATACTTCCAGCTTTGTTCTTTCTCAAAATTGCTTTGGCAAATAAGTGTATCTCTCTAGTACTTTTATTTCCATAACCTAGTCCTTTCTACATTCTCATTGGTTATTTTTTCTAAAATGCATTTACTTATTTCAGTCACCTACAAAAACCTCTGTGACTTAATAGGGTTTAGTTTATTAAACAACTTATTAGAGTGATGAATGTATTATTATATTGGTGTTAGATTTTCATTGTTTTTTTAATCCAGAAATTTTAACAAATATTTCTCTTTAAAGTTAATTAAAAATATAATATCTTCATGGATATTTTCTTGATTTAATAGGGATAAGAATTGGATTTTTTTAATTTGGTATTTAATATGAATTTAACTGTTTATGGATGTAAGCTTAAAATATGAGATAGCACAATTGTTGAGTGTATTGTACATTATATCTGGTTAAACCATAAGAGGTTATTTGTTAATGATAATTGCAGAGAAGTTGATAATAATCATGGTAAATCACTGATGAAGTCATGTTCTTGTCTCTCTATAATAGCATCAGTTAACATTAAGTAAAAATTAAGTAACATTTAAATTATTTAGCATTTAATAAATGAACTTTCATAATACTTACATATTCTTAATTATTTTCAGAGAATGTTATTATAATTTTGGTGATGTATAGGAAATAAGATATTTATTTCAATTTAAAATTCTCAATTACATCAGTAGTGGCAAGAATGACTTTCTTTAGAGCACAACATTCATTGCCTTTGCCTGAATCTTCACCTGCATATGCCCCATCTTACAGATCTTCATTTTATCCCCTGAAATGTGTAATGAGAAGGTGATTCACCCTTAATGAAATGGCAGGAAGTGTATACCAGAAAGTATTATGAAGAAAAAAAGTGTCATTTCAAGTGACTAACAGTAGGGAACTTCTAACTCTCAGGTAAATCAGAAAATATGCAAATAGCCTCTTTAAATCCTTTTCTTGTAAAATGGATAGTAAATGTCAGTATAACCTTGTACTTGGAGAAAAAATGATACAGGGATAAAGTGTTCAGTTGTAGGGCAAACTCATTTTGAAACATTTCAGAGTACATCAGCATGGTGGCTTAAAAAATACCAGTTGATACTTAGCTCTGAATGAATCATTGAGTACATTAATAACAGGGGGACAAAATAATATACAGGCTTAAATGTGATTATATGTTTTTCTTTTTGCAAATAAGAGTTAAATTGTTGAGGAGTGGAAGTAAACTTTGGAGTCAGACAAATATGGTTTGCAACCCTATTTCTACTTTTCATTAGTCATGTTATTATGAGTTAAATATTTCAACTCAGAGACTCAGTTTAACTAGAAAATATGCATAATAACACCTACCTTTCAGAACTATATGAGAATTAGATGTTATATATGCAAAATATGTGCATGTAGATCCTCTAAAACTTTTTATTATTTAGTTCACAGTAATTTCAAAAATATTTGCTAGTAAAAATACATTTTAAAGAATAATATAAGAGTAACACAAACTTGACAAAGGCAGGGGTCACTATTTGAAAGCACAAAGGTATATGTACATTGAGCATGTGTGGTTAAATAACATTCTTGCCTTAGGGTATTAGGAAAAACCATCCATACTGCTAGCATTTATCTTGAAACAGATTGCATATTGCGATGTAACTGACTGTTTAAGGAACTATGAAATGCCTGTTCAATCTATCCATAGCTACTTGGCATGAAACAAGAAGGTTTTAACAGGAAAAAAGTACTTCACAAAGGAAATTCACATTGTTTATAATATTCTTACAAAATTGGATTAAACTCTAATACAGACTTTGTAGCAGGTTTAAGGAATACATCATTTCATGGACTAGCATAGTGGGGAATCTAAGAATACTATAAACCCAGGCTAGCAAAGCAATCTTGTCAGATACCTGTGGGGTCCTTCTGTGCCCCCACCATACCCATCCACAGTATAAATTATGAATATAGGAACTGAAGAATTCTAGTGGCCAGTAAAATCTAAGATGACCTTACTGAATATATTCATCCACATTCTTTTATGTCATGGTCAGTTAGGGATAAAATATAACACACAGGATTCACATGCTCTAGTCAAGAAGTCAAAATGTGCAGACTTGAAAAGGCTGATTTTGAGTGCTAAGGGTAAATGCAAGCTTGTTTTGCATGTGTGTGGGTGCAGGTGGTGTGGTAGGAGACTCTGATATTACATATAAGTAAAGGAAATTAAAGAGATCCTTTAAAGTCCTCCTCAGACTGTGATGTGCTTTGGGAAGTGGGATCCAGTATCCAGGATACTGGACGTTACTAGAAGATCAGAAGAAAAAAGGTGAGGTTGGGGGAGTGTTGGGTAAGCAGACTGGGTGGTAGATAATTAAAGGAAGGAGCTCTGGCTTCAGTGAGAGAGAAATGTACTTAAAAACAAACATATAACTGAAGAATTCAAGGCTAGGAAGAGAATGAAAACTATAAAACGATATGGGGGGAGTGACTTCTTAAAATTCCTGGAGAACAAGCAACATCTGCTAAATTATCTAACAATCATACTACTTATTCAAGGAAATAGTTTCCTGTGCTTATAGCCATGTAAAAGATACCTTAATACTACTTGTTTAGGCAAAGAGAAATATGCATCTTATGAATAAAGCATAATTATTGGTATATGAGTTTGAATTCACAGGTGCTGAAGAACTAACTTGAAGACGGAAAAAAAAGTGCCTATGTCTAATCTTTCACTGTATCAATATAGGGCTTCTAGATTAATTTTGTACTTGAATGACCCAGTAAATTGTGACTCAGAATGAAATTATAAGAGCTTGGCAAATTGTGGCTCAGAAAGAAAGAAAGAAAAAAGAAAGAAATGTTGTTCATAGCATTGGCAAATTATAAGAGATTAATAGCTCAGTGCAACTTAGAATAAATTAACCGAAATTGTAGCAGAAAGCTAATGTAAACTTCAATAATTTTGAAAAAAGTCTTTATCTTTGCCCTTAATTCATTATGTGGGGATCAATAAACTTATCTATAGTTTAGTGTATTATTATGAACTGCCACAGATGAAGAATAATGCAACATCCACACAAAGGAATTACATTTGGATTGCTAAAGTATTTTCTATGTTGACTTTTTCTATGTTGACTTGGAGTGCAGTCACCATGGAATGCAAAAACGAAGATATAAAATATATCACATAAGAGAAATTTGGACTTTTGCACTCAAAAGCAATTGAGCTTTACAATTTTGCTTGTGGATTTAGCTATGAAAAGTTATATAGCAAATCATTTAAATTGGTTTTAATCTATTTGGGCAATATTGTGACCACATGGGTTGTGATCCTAATGTGAAATTGGCGTAGGTAAATTTATGGTTGAATAAATATTCTAGAGCTGGAATTTTTGAGGCTGTGGATCATCACACTGCTGAAGAAATGGAGCATGCACTGTGGTATCTGTCATATGAAAGTTGTTCACTGGGACACAGATTTGTACTCTAATTTCTGACCTAACAGTTGACACTGTGGTCACATTAACAAAGTATTTGGATATAATTGCATTCTGGATTGCTTTTTGCATGTTTTATAGTTAATTGAAATAGTGCTTGTGTGATTGTTAAAGATGATCGATTTTTCTTGTTATTCAAGAAATAGTAATGGAAATAGTATGTTGTATGTGATGGCATGTGGTATGTCATATGAAAGAGAAGTGAGGCTGGAAGCTAGGACAATAAAGGAAAAGTAAAGAGAGAGATCATCAAAGAGGTAGACGATAAAAGTTGTATAAAGTGGGGGGAGGATAATCTTAGACTTTAGAAAACTGGTAGCATAAAGTAGAAAACAGTAAGCAGTGCATTAGAATGTTCCATATGGCAGTAAAATGGTAGCAACTATGTTCAAAATTGCCTAATGTCTTAGATACTGTGTCACTCATATGATGGTCCTAAACAGACCATCGTTGCCCGCAAGTGGTTCTCCTCTATGTGGTAATGCATGGACAACAGATATTTTCATCCTGAATAAAAATCATCCTTTAGAGCTTTGTTACTATCAGTATCCAGACTATAGAAGGGAAAATAATGTGCGAAGGAGTGGCATCTGCTTCTTAAATACCTTCTCCAGGAAAAAGCACACCACTGTCCTCAGATTCCAGTGGCAGAATCTGGTGTGTGATCACACCTAACTGCAAGAGAGGCTGGACATGTGACTGAAAGCTCCAGGAGACAACTGGATGGATTATTGGTGAAAGTCAAGCACTTTAAGCTGCAGTGACATAAAAAGTGCACATGTCTTGCAGATATTACAAGGGTAAAACTGTTGATGAAGATGAGGCATACCTCTACAAATGCAGAACATCTTTCTGATATGAATTTGACAATTTAAGAAATAACACAGATTAGAAACAAGATTGGATTTGGTGTCTGACTACCTAAGTTCATATCCAGACTGCTTAAATCATTGTTCACTTTTATAGGTCTCAGTGCATGAATGTAACAGAAAAGTTTTTCATATCTGACAGTTGTTTTCCATATCAAAACATTCATAAATGCCAGTGCTTGTTTTTCTTTAAACAAAAGACTGATATATAATGGGAAAGTCTTAATGAAACTGAGATTAGTTTAAAAAGGAAAAAGAAAAAAAGGATTCTTCCTGTCCCTGGAACACCAGTATCTTCTAAAAAATGGCCCTGAAATAGTCCTGCTTGAAATGGATAAATCTGAATCAGTAAAATTTGCCTTATGGTAACATGTTCTCTGAGTGTCAGACGTTTAACCAGTAGCATGTGGAATGATACAGCCTTAAGACCTTCTCTTTGCCTATTTACCCCTGTGCCCATAATTCAGGTCTTTATACTATTCCTCATGAATGAAGCCCAGGGCCTCCTGGGGAGTAGCAAGTCCTGGATTTGGGACAGGGAAGAGGGTGTGCCTGGGACATCCTAATAATTCTGGAAGGCAATGTTGCTCTAACACAATTTTTTTTTTAAAGAAATGAATGAGTAAAATTCAATCTGAGGAAAGAGATTTGAAATGTGGTGAATTAGCAAGGTCTGAAGTGAAAAATAAGGTTCAATGATATGTGCATGGAATACAAGATCCATTGAGATCAAACTGAGGTCCATGTCAGTTAGAACTCATGCTAGTATTTTATGTAAAATGAGATGTATCGTAATATAGAAGTTGCATGTGAAAGTATGTCTGTGTGTTTAGTATTAAGTAAAGATTGTGAGAACAATGATACTGTCTGTAACAAAACAGGCTCCAGAATATGTGTGTTCGTAGAAGGTAAGATGAGGGGAGAAGGAGTTTTACTCCATGCAGCCCCTGGGATTTAGGCTGACTGATCACCTTCGATACATGGCTTCCAAGACTGCCCCAGAGTTCAACTCCATCTCAGTCCATGAGAATGGTAAACAAAGGATGGAAGAGCACACAGGGGAAGCTTTTAGGATACATTCCAAGCAGTGGTAGACGTGACTTCTCCCATCCCATTGACTGTAACATCGCAAGGGAGGCTGGAAAATATATAGATTGACTTTGTGACCAGGAAGAGGACATCATTAGCAGCTAACAACCTCTGCCACATAATGACATGTGTAATTGTAATAATGATAATAATAATAAAATATTTATTTGGTTTACACTAGAAAGAAAATTAAATATATGTTATTGCTAATTATGGTATAAAGACATTGAATAATGATTATTTGTGGATTTGGAAATAACATTTATGGTTATAACTCCACAGAGTTAATGTACCCAATTTATGAGGAGCATGAGATGTGAGATAGTTTTTCAGGAGAAGAAGGAAAAATTAAAGGCTTATAAAAAATTAAGCTGTATATTTCAGACTATACTGACCCAAGATGAAGCAATTTCTGAAAGCAAAGTTATATATTTTTTTATCCAACAGACACAGGTTAATTGTAATGAGAGAATTTCAGATTGGAAGTTTACTGGAGAGCAGACATTGTCTTGATATGGGAAGAATGACGGTACAGGTAGTAGACGGTCGCCAGACTGAAGGGATGTGGATAGCTCATTAAAATGTGAAAGATCCATTTTGCTGAAAACTCCACTGATCTTTCATCCTTGTGTTTTTCTGTTATTATTTTATCCTAGAACATGGAAGTTTAGGAAGGAAATACACTTTAAATAAATACCTGCAGTGTCTACACTTGAACCATGTCTCTCATCATTGCTGTTTTACAGGATTTGGGGGTTTACAGAATGCCTGGGAATGATGCTTAAATATATGCACCTGATCAATCATGAAAACATATTCCGAAGTATTCTATTCATTCTTCTTCTTGACATTCTCTGCTCCTCCTTCAGTCTGGCAGCATAACCCCTGGATCCCCGTCAACTAACCCTGTCATAACTTGTTTTTACCTGCACACATTTGTGTTGATTACTGAGTTCTCCTGTATTCCTAATTAGACTGCAATTGCCTTTAAGGAAAGAAACACATTTCCATGTTAATGGATGGTCCAACTATACAGTAAAATACTATGACTTCTCAATCATTCCTCTTTACTTTGACTGATTTTTGATAGTTTGTACTGTCATATTATTGACTCAGATTTTGGTGTGATGTCTCTAAAGCTATCTCACTTTATTTTATCTGAAAAGTGGGGAAAATATCAATCTCTTGTCCTAATAATATTTACATGTGTTCCTAATAAAATGGAAATGAAGGAAAAATCTTATAAAATAAATAATTATAGAAATGAATCATAATAAATATTATAACTAAAAGTACTTCATCCTGGATACTGTTTTTTGATATCTTAATTTTTCTTTCTGTTTCACTGAAAAGGAAAGATGATGCTCAGTTTTAAATGTTAAAAGTGTACAAGCCCTGAATCCAGCTGGAAGCCTACTAGAAAGGGAGCCCAGGTGATGACGCTGTGAGATCATCCCCTGGGGTATAGAACAGGATAAAGGAGAACAGGGAACGAGCAATGAAGAAGCAAATTAAGAATAACAAGCTCAGTACACTCCTTTTGACCATTCAGAACGCATTCTTTCCCTTTGTAAAGACATGCTCATTGCTAATCCAAGAAAAACAAACTCCTATCAGCTACCATATCATTAATGTCAATTAACTCAAATATCTACCTGGAATTAATACTGCAAAATTAGTCATAGGTAGAAGAAAAGAAGTGGGGAAATCAATTAAAATAAAGTACAGAGAGCTGCTATAATCCTGGCTTTAGTAATTGGTCTCAAGCCTAAGGTTGACTATCATAATTTCCTTCCTCTACTACCAATTCTCTCTTCCCATTACCATCTGCCATGAAATAGAGCTCTTTACCTGAGGAAACAATCTAAACTTTTCTTCTCAAACTCAACCATTAGTTTTCTTGCTTTTATAAAGAAGTGTTCCTTTTCTTCCATGATTTTACACGGAACTTCAAAGGAGACTCATTCCCAAACATAATTCCCATTCCCATGCTGCATAGCAACACGTCTTGGCTAATATGTATCAGAATAAAATCTAAAATTCTCCATGGATCTCTGAAGTTCCTGAAAGTCCTGTGAAACAGAGGCACTAAATGCTCTTTGTTGTGGCTATCTTTTTAAGAGTGTTGATATAGTGAATAACCTTGGAATTTAAAGATAGTATCTTCATTCAAAGTAAATGGTAAGTTTGCTTACTGTCTTGGGATGCAAATCACTACATGAAGCACATCTGCCTGGGAACCACTGTTCTGTAACCACGTGTCCCAAATCATGTCTCTAATCATAAGAATCATATTCATCTTGTCCCAAAATGTCCTTTCCATTTTCCTAGCATTATCATCCTAATTTTTCTTTGTTGGTGAATATTTTAATCATATGACCAAGTTAGAAACTTCAGTGTCGTCAGAAATACTGTTCTTTCACCTAACACGTTCAATGACTCTCTGCCTTCCCCTTCAATGTCCAATTCTAATTCTAGTTCCAGAATATTTCTAAAGTCTGTATCTTTCCAACCATCAAAAAATTGGCCTACTTTTCGTCTCTGAAATATCTCTGGATTGTTACTCTCACCCCTTTCCCTTTCTCAATGCTGACAGCTTCTACTCTATCTTTCCCACTTTGTCAGACTGATTATTCCTCTGCTTCATGTTTCCCAGTTGTGAGGTTTTTTGCATGTTCACTGTGAAATTCTATGCTGTGCAATTACTTGTTTTGATTCTCTACTCTAAGAAAATCCTTCTTCATTTATTGAACGTTCCTACGTTCTTCAAGACTCAACTCTGGTATCATCTTATATGGAAGTTTTCATAGATCTCGCAGACTGGATAAATTTCCACTATGTGAACAAGTATTCATCTCTTACATTTTATTGAACTTTAAATATTTTGCTAGCAGTCCTAACAGTCTCCACTAAATTACAAGAAATTTATGGTTAAGGAACACAACTTTTTATATTTCTCCAGCTCTCACTACCCCAAAGTGTTCAGCATCATTTGCTTTACTAGTCATTACATATAAAGTTAAAATAAATTATTGATAATCTAAACCAAGCAATAATTTTTATGATTTGAAGATATTCAAAACCTTTCCAAGGAAGATCCATAGAATACACAGACTCGTTTTTCCAATTCCACATCTGGATAGTTCATTTCACAAACAAACAGACTAAATATCTCTAAAACAGTTTTAGTGCTTTGTAAACATATGAATAATTGTATTGTTAACATAAAATAGATGCTAAAATGTAGTATTACACATTATAAAAGTGTTGATCTATTTAGAAATACTTGATTATAAAAATTAAATGTCTTAATGAAAATTAATGTTTATATTTTTACATCTGATAATAATTTTTTTAAAAAATATTGGAACCTGTTATATAATGTTACTTGACTAATTACTGATCACAAAAATAGCCTTGTTAACATAGGTCTTGAGAGTATAATGACCTTTATTAAAACAGTATGTATGTAAAGACACATTTGGATGACAAATATTACTTGTGATTATTTAAGAAAGAACCCTTACAGGATTATTTCAACCAATGAAGAGTAAAATGTATTAATTTAATCATAATACAATATCTTGAGTAGAGAATTTATTGTGTGTTTTTAATTATTTTCTAATTATTTTTCTGGAAAAATGATATATGAATAGTACACAATTCCTTGCTTTTAGGATCAGGCATTACCTTTACGTATTTATCATATGCAAATCTAGCTCTTCTCAGAAAATAACCGGGACTGTTTTTTTAAATAACTCCCAATCTTTAAAATATAGAAAGATATTTTAGAATTTAATATAAATTGGCATAATTTAAATGTCAAAGTTTTATTTAAGTCCAGCAATACTTTTGCTAAAATGAATCATTGTGATAAATAATATATTGCTTGATTTGATTTTTTTTTCTTTTTAATGTGTGGTTCACAGAGTAATTACCTCAAGTCAAAAGTAAACATTATACATTTGTCCAAACCCATAGAACGTACAGCACCAAGAGTAAGCCCTAATATAAACTATAGATTTTGAGTGATACTGATGTGTCAGCATAGGTTCATCAGTTGTAACAATTGTGCCACTCTGGTGGGGGATGTTGATAATGGGAGAGGCTATGCTTATGTGGGAGCAAAGGGCAAATGAGAAAATCTTTACCTTCTCAATTTTGCTATGAACTTAAACTACTCTTAAAAATATTTTTTTAAAAAGGGAATGTGCTAATATACATATAAGAAGAAACTCTTAAAACTCAATAATAAAATAACAAGCCAATTTAAAAATAAGCATAAATCTGAATAGACATTTCTCCAAAAAAGGTATGAAAATGAGATTATACAAAGATATTCAACATTACCAATCAGGGAAATGCAAGTCAAAATCACAATGAGAGACCACTTCACACCAACTAGGACAGCTATAATCAGAAAGACAATAACAAGTTTTGGGGAGGATATAAAGAAACTGAAACCCTCACAGACTGCTGTTGAAAATGTAAAATAACATACCCAATTTTGAAGAGTCTGGTATTTCCTCAAAAGTTTAAACATAGAATTTCCATATGACCCAGAAATTTCACTTGGAGCTATGAACCCAAGAGAAATAAAAATGTATGTCCACACAGCATATTATACATGAATGTTCTTAGCATTATTCATTATTATTATGAATAATAATTCATAACAGCCAAAAGGTAGAAACAACCTATATGCTCATCAACAGACGACTGAATAAACAAACTGTACCAATCCATACAATGCAGTATTTTTCAGCAATAAAAATGAAAGGATTATTTGATACATGCTACAACATCGATGAACCTTGAAAACATAAGGATAAGTGAAGTGACAGAAAGTAGATCAGTGGTTGCCTAAGGCTGGGGAGGACGAGGGGGAAATGGGGAGTGATTGTTACTAATGATGATTACACAACTTGGTGAATACACTAAACTGAATAGACTGAATTGTATACTTTAAGTGAGTAAATTGTATGGTGAGTGAATTATATTTCAATAAAGCTACGATTAAAAAACAAACAAATAAACAAAGCAGAGGTTTCCCATGGCCCCATGTCTTTCACTGCTATTGGCTAAGTCTTCCAAGCCGAGGGGTATGATTAATTCATTTTTATTTTCATATTAACGCAAGGTCTGGAAACTCTGAATATTCACAGGAGCTTGAATTTTTTTTGCCCTTACGCTGACTCACCCCTAATTCATACACATTTGTGTCTGGTTCTGAGTTCTCTCTGTATCATATTTCAAATGTTCTTTGAATGTAAGTTTCAGAACTCTGCACATCTGACAATCTTCAGATCTCCTACTTTGCAGGTGTTCTCTGTCTAGCCAACCCTTCAAAAACAAGGGAACTCCTATCACACACAGGAATCATTTCCCCAGATGTCAGCCTCTTACAAAACCTTAAACTCCTACATCCTCTTAGTTGGTCTTACTTGACTGACTTACCAATTTGCTTATAACTTAAAGTAATGAGCTAATCTTCCCCTTCTTCTGGCCCCTAGTTATAAAAATGTGTATGCCATTATTTGTACTGTAACCACTTCTGAGTTTTAAAAATAGAAACAACTTGTATAAAATTATCTACCAGATTTTTTCTCAGAAGAATTTGACATATGCTATCATAATAAAAACAGGATGAGAACAAAGGAAAGGATCTGTATAGGTCTGAAAGCAAAACAGAAGGAAATCTCACTGAAGCTGGCCATCCAGCTAACAAGTCCCTCCAAGGCTGTAAGTACTCCTGTCTTTTGGCTTACTGATTAAGTATCAGTAAAACTATGTTGAGTGGCTGTGCCTTCTAATAAAATGATTTTGAGCAAAGCACCCAAAGGAGCCAGAGGAACAATAAGGTTATTCTCATAATAAGATTGACTATCAAACCTGAAAGCAAAGTTAAAACTCTGAGTTAATACTGAAAAGAATCCTTCCACAAACATTTGTACTGTCTATTGTTCCCTGTGTCCCCACTACTTAACTTGTTCTAACATGAGGATTATTGACATTATTCTATCATGTCCTAAAGACCCTATCTTTGCCCTTCTGTTTTCTCCTTTGAGCTTTTATCAAGGCAAATTACAACAATATAAAACAAACGTATGAACATGAATTTAACCAGTTCTTTCTAGTTCACGGCTTCAAATGTCATCCAAGTGAATATCATCTTTGTGTGACAATTAAAATCTGCTCTTTGGGAGATTTACAACAACCAATTCTCCCTCTCTTTCTTCTGTTCTCTACTTGCAGAGATGTACACATGAACACTGCATACACAACTTGCATTTGGAAATTCAAATGCATTGAAAGTAGTGCCTCTCCTACATATAAGATTAATTTTCCAGCCACTAATATAAAGATACGCCAGTATTCATTGAAAGCATGAGAGAATAAATCTCAAGTGATACATCTGAAATAATTTTGTTGCATGGCAGATTATCTTAGACAATGGTTTAGTCAACATCTTCACTTAGTTAATACTCATTTAAAGTGTATGCTCAAAAGAACTCATCCCAATTATAGTATTTAATACTGCAGCTTGTACCCTTCCATACTCCTGATCTTTTTTCTACTTGACATTTTCTAGGGACTGGCACTTATTATTTTCAAATATATTATATAAATTACTAATTATTGATTTTATGTTTATCATCTTTATCATCTAATTATCTCCTTTATGGAGATGTCTACCTATCCAAAATATAAACTCCATATTCACTAATATATCTCATCGTCTAGAACAGGGATTGATATCTAGAGAATGCTGATGAAATATTTGGTTAAATGAAGATTTCTGAGTTCTGGATCAAGATGTTTGCTACTGAAACCTAAACAATTCACTTCTGACTTAAACATTGTATTACTTTTCTATGTTTCAAACAAATAACCCCATATATAGTGCCTTAAAACAATGTATTTGCTAGAGTTGCTGTCAGGGGTCTGAGCACAGATTAGTTAGGTCCTCTGATCAGGGACTCCATAAGGTTGGACTGAGTTCTCATCTGGTGGCTTATCTGGGGAAGAATCTGCTTCTAATTGCATGAAGAATGATGGTCAAGTTAATTTCCTTATAGCAGTATGTCTGAGGGCTCCCACTTCTTATTGACTGTGGTTAAAGTCTGCTCTCCTGTTCTGGAGGACACCCAGAGTAACCCAACAGATGGCCTTACCCATTGACAGTTTCAATTAAGGTAGTCTGCCCCTTCAAGGCCAGCAAGGAGGATGTCTGACCTCAGGAGAGCCTAGTCCCTCATTAAAGTGCTCTTACCTGTGCAGTCAGGCACCCTTAAATAACGTTGCATTTGATTAATTCAAAATTAACTGCATTGTGATCTTAATTACATATCCATAATCTCTTCAGCTTGCCATATAGCATAATCTAATCAATGGAGTAACATCCATTACCTCTGCCATATAACAGACTTTAATCATGGGAATGGCATCCACCATGTTCGCCATATTCTCTCAGCTAAAAGCCAATAACAGACATCTTGACCACTCAGGATGGAGGGGATTAAACAAAGATCTGGACATCAGGAGGCAGGGAATCACTGAGGGTAAATTTGGGGCCTGTGTGCCATGCAAACTAATCAGTGTTTATAAACTGGCTGCAAATTAAGCGATTTGTTCTATGTTAAAAATCTTAAATTTTTGTCACAATACTGTAATTGGGTTTATGTAATTGGAAATTTTAGTTCACTCCCTGTCAATACACATCACTAAAAATATATTTATTCAACAATATATTTATTAAATGAAAAAACAATCATTTGTGGTCTTTTTTTTAACTTAAAATTCTCAGGTTTTATTGTCTTTTTTTTAATTGAAGGATAGTTGATGTACAATATTATGTAAGTTACAAGTGTACAATATAGTGATTCAAAATTTGTAACGGTTATACTCTATTTACAGTTACTATACAATATTGGCTGTATTCCCTGTGTTGTATAACATATCCTTGTAGCTTATTTTAAACATAATAGTTTGTACCTCTTAACCTCCCACCCCTATACTGATAACACTACTTTGTTCTCTATATCTGGCTCTGCTTCTTTTTTGTTATATTCACCAGTTTGTTGTATTTTTTAGATCTACTTATGGTTTTTGATTCAATTTCTCTGATTACAAATGTCTTAGGAATCTCTACATACTATGATTATTAGTGATAATTGATTCCTCTCTTTTTTACCTTTTTTCTACTAAATTTTCTGTTTCTATAAGCATTTTATCTATTCCTTCTACTGTTTCTGTTGTTTAGATCATTTTTCAAATGTCTCCTTGAATTTTGTAGCTTATACTTTAATTTTATTAAGGCGTTTTTTTCTTTCAGTGTATCAAATTTATTAATTTTCTTGATTGATCATTGCATCTTTTTTATCTTAAGATACTTTTTTTATTCTTTGGAAAGACAGTTCCATTCATTTCAGTGTCTCAAAGATTTGGTATTTTTTATTTTTCTGGACTTAATTTGTGTGGGTGCTTAGACTTAGAAGTCTGTTTTTACTTTATTGCACATTGATAATCATTTTTTCTAGCCTCATTTCTTGAAGGGATCTTATTTTTCCAATGATTTGCAATGGTACCTATGTCATATATCAAAGTGCCATATATTTGGGGAACTTTTCTGGATTCTCTACTTGTTCTATCTTTTTTTGCTATTCCAGCACCATGTCACTTAATAAATCTTTGTAGTAAGTTTTTTATATCTGCCAAGGCAATTTTCTACTCTCATTTTTTATTCTTCAGAAAATTTTGGCTACACTTGGCAATTAAAATTTTTCCACAATGATGTCATCTTCCATATCCTTTCATTTATATGAACTGATTCACAAAAACCAGATTTTATGTCAAGATGGATTAGTAAATAACCTATTAATTACACAGTCCTACTTCTGGATTTTGGTCATTTCTATGGTATTTAAAAAATCATAAAGTTTGTGGTTGAAATTTTTACTTTAAATACAGAAATTGCCTCTAAGAAGGGTCTATTTTTTCTTAAATTGGCAGAGAGAGAGAGAGAGTTAGTCACTTGAAAAGCCTCAGCATGCAGCCTAATACACTTGGTGATACCACCAATTTCACAAAACCACTTATTTGAGTTATACATGCTTCTGTAAATACTTACCCCATGTCTGGAATGACATTTCCAATGCCGTAACTGATAGGTCCTCTTCCATGTTCTTTCTTTCAACATTAACTTTATGCTAGGTATAGGGTATTGGGTTGACTCATTTTCTTTTAAATCTAATAAGTATAATAAAATTTAATAAAGTGTTAAAAATGTACATGAGATTAATAGCATGGATGTGAAAGTAATCAAGGAAAGGAAGTCTTTTCTAAAATCTTGAAGAGGAACATTTTAGACCATATTTTTTTGAGGAAATTAACTTGACTTATTGTTGTGGTTTTGTTCCAAACATCATTTTTTTTTTTTTTGCCTCCATGCATGAGTGTGAGTGGTATGTATGAATAAACATTCTCATCATTAGGGCCTCTTTTTAGATTTCATTTCTAACTACATAGACTGATTGAAAGAAGAGGGTAGGGATTGATGGAAAAGATAAGTGAATTTTGGCTCCTTTACTATGTAACTAGCTTTAAAATAATTAAGTATAAATATAATTTAGAAGTTCTTGGTAATTTCTGTAGAAATAAGTGAATATACGAACAGCTGACACTGCATCTACCAATTTCATTAATAACTGACCGATTAGTCAAACTTTGTTCCATATATCATGAGTAATAAGCTGACATCTCTAACCTGTGATGTTTAAGTGATAAAGAAGAAGAAGCACATTTTAGTCCTGTTCTCTTCTTGCCAGAAGGAATTTTATCATAACAGTAAGAATATACTAATGGAGTTGATTCTTCTGGCATGGCTTAAATTTTTAAGGATTTTGGCAGCTCAATTGGTAAAGGGCATGCCAGATTGCTAAATGACTGTAAATTAAGGGGGAAAAATATATATATATATCATATTATTTAGTTGGGTTTTATAATTAAAGAGAAAGTCTGAATCAACAAATCTTGTTTAAATTAAAGAATCAATTTAATTCAATTCTGTTGAAGCCACAGAAATTGAGTATTTTTATGTGTCTAGCACTCTGCTCAACACCCCAAATGAAGCACTGCTATTTGAACCTCTAACCCCTTCTCCAGGAAACGACAACTCATTTGGTGACAACAAAACATCAATATATAAAACAATTTGAGTTGACCATGGAGCTGCTTTTAATCAGCCTAACACAGTTGCTGGAAGCATCTACTGAATTAGTTTTGTTCAGCCACAAGTTCAATCCCAAACTTAACATCATTGCCCTTGCTGATGTGGCTCTGGGCCAGAATAGGCAAGAGGCTAACAAAATTTGTCCAATTTACTCAAAGCAATTTGATTTAACTGGCAGTTGTTACCTTGGTGTCCCATCTCCTGACAGGCAGATTTAAAGCCCTGCAATGTGCAGCCAGGCTGCATGCCAGGGTGTCAGGACCTAACTGTAACTGCCCTGGCTCTCTCTGCCATAATCTCTATCAACAGCAAACAGACTAACATTTCACAGTCAAAATACAGGGCAGTGGCTAAAACTCCTGTTTTGTATGTGTAAAAGCATCTCTCCCCTCATTTGGACAATAAAAGACCTTGCTTGTGTCCCAAACTTAGCATGAGGCAACAGATTTCCCAGTGAATTCAAGAGGATGTATACAATTGATAAATCTCAATGATCTGTAATTGTTAACGGGTGATATACAAGCATAAGCATAAAAATCCAAATTGCGAATCACCAATTGTGATGGTTCTAAAGTGGATTATGTTTATTCAGAAGGCATTTGGCTACCCAGGGCAAGCATGAAAATGTACTTGAGAATGTTCAAATGAAATGATGCCTGGTTGATGATCTTTTGCCTAGATGTGTAGTGCTAATATATGTTTGACTGTTTGCAGTAGGATGGGATGTTTTGTTGTATTGTAAAAGCGTGTATCTTTTTAAAGGGATGTCTCTGTCCCACATATATAACTCACAGATTAAATGATGATAAACCAATACATACTCTGTGGAGCCATTCTTCTTTCCAAAACTCAGAACTGATTTTCTCATTTCATCCAACTATCATAAAAATTTGGCCATAAAGATCTACAGACCAACAACATAGTTTTTCAATATATATTTGTTGAGTAAAGCATTGAGTGAAGAATTTTTACAACCGCATTTTCAACAGGTTTTAGATGAGCTACAGGAGCCTACTTTGTCAAATTTCCTATCTTCTTTATGACATCCTTGAATTTTTCTGTTCCAGTCTAGAATTCATGTAATATAAATTTTTCCAGTAAAAAATGGTTCAATAAATATGTAAATATAATAAATACATGGGATATCAGATAGAGTACTCAGAAGGCTACTGCCTCATTAGTTGGCAAAATATTCACCCCAGACTAAAGATATTTCTTGCTCAGTTGTAACAGCCAAATAACTGAATATTAAACATACAGAAGTCATTTCAGAAATAGTTCTTTGTCCAAAATCATGGTCTACATTTTGGTCATCATTATCCTTTTTATCACTGATACATATATTCAATCACAATCATTCCAAGAATCTTCACATCAATTAACAGAGTATTAGAGTCCTAGGGCAGCTGTGCAATACAAACTTGGTGAACTAAAAATATGGAAATGTATCTTTTTACAGTTCCAAAGAATCCCAGAAGTTCAAAATCAAGGTGCTGTCAGGGCCACACTCCCTTCAAAGGCCCTGGGAGAGAATCCATCCTGGCCTCTTCCAGCTTCTAATAGCTTCACATATTCCTTGGCTTGTGTTAGCATAAGTCTCATCTCTACTTCTGTCTTTACATGGCCTTATCCCATGTCTCTGGGTCTCAAATCTCCCTTTGCCTCTCTCTTGTAAGGACAGCTGTCATTGGATTTATGTCCCACCCTATATAGGATGATCTCATCTCAAGTACCTTGGTTTAGCTACATCGGCAAAGGCCATCTTTATAAGTAAAGTCACATTCACAGTTTCCTGGTGGACATATCTTTTGAGGGAACATAATTCAATCCACTATAGGCAGTAAAGGTCATAAAGGGACATCTCTTTCATTGCAGGAAGAATTTCAGTTAGTAGAAAAACATGGGCTATGTTAGTAAATTTAAGAAATGTTTACAAATCAGCCAGACTATGAGAGTAAATGAGGGGATAAAATAGTATGGGGAGGGCTACAGAAACATTCACATTCTTGAAGCTTTAAGAGTGTGGTGAGTCAAGAACACAGTTAAGGGTTGAACAGTTATAAAGGTTCCAACAGTCTTTATATCAAGAACCTCTCCTGATTAAGTTTTGGGAGCCCTCCTCACCTCCTGGTCATGATAATATAGTGATGGTGAGAAAAAGCATTTAAAGTCAGTTATAATTAGAGAAAAAACAACATGTAGTTTAGCTATCTTAAACAGGGAAAACAAATCTAGAGCTAAGTTTCAGATGAGTATACAGCAAAACACAAGATCACTGAGAAAAATCGACTAATGAATTTGCTATGCAGCTGCAAAACTGATGAAAATCACATTGACTTGGTTTGTATTTATTAGAAAGAAATGGGATGTTTACGGATCTGTGTTGCTTTGCCTGTCTGATAATGGACAAAAGAAAAAAAGCTGGAGTAAGATGATTCACTAAATATGACAATGCTGAAACTATAAAAGTGGTTACCTATAGATCCTTCTCAGAGGAACGTACTATGGTAAAGGAAAAAAAAAAGTGAACTTGGTCTCAAATGCTGAACTAGGTCAGAAAAATTCAAGGAACTTCCTTTGGGATAGAGACTACAACAGTACTGGCTCTTATAGCTCATGATGTAAAATCTGTTAAGAGTTCATTGGCTTCAATTTTTGCACAATAACTTGCTCAGCAATTATGTACTGAGTGACTATGTTCCTGGTCTGTGGAAATTGTAAAATAAATTCTCAGGATAGTCAGCTAAAGTGAGAAAATCAATTAACCATAGATTAGGTTAGACTAATACAGAAAAAAAATGTTATTAGTAGGCCAAATTAAAAAAGAAACGAAAGACAGACATATTAATGAACTCCTTAAACTGTTCATTGTTAAAAAGACTTAAGATATACAAATAAGAAAAAGTGAAAATCCATCAAAATAAAACAGGATATAATTATGACTTTAAATTTCTCAGCAGATTAAATAATAAACATTATTTGATTTGGAATTTGGGGTTAAATGTGTTTTTTTTAATGGGCCTCTCATTAAAAGAAAAATATGCCATCCCATAATTCAATTTATTTAAGGTAGGAAATGCTCATTAGGATTTTTCCTTGCTGAAAATCTCCTTAAAAAAAAATGAGAACAAAATATGTTCCTGGTATTGTTTTTTGTTATCAGAATAATCACATCAATTTTTTATGCATGTGATCTCATTCAAAATCTTACAGGCAAGATTTCAGAATCTACTGTGCTGAAGACATTGCAGTAAGAGCTAGGGGAAACGGAGACTTGAACTGGGATAAATCATTTCCTACATGAATATTCTGATATCTGTACTGCTCAGAACACAGAATAATTCATTATTGGCAAGTGAGTAGCATATACATAGTAAGGTACATAAAAATGTGATGACTGCCTAAGGAAACAGAATAAAACATGTTGTTAGAGTAAGACATGCATGGACATTTCTTAAAGAAAGTTTCTCATATATCTCTAAGAAATAAAGTGGTTCATATAATTAGTAAGTTAAAGTGATGGTACAAACACACAAAATGTAATAAATGATGGTTGATTTACAAATATTTATCAGAAAATTATTAAGAACTCATTCTTGCCAGGTGCTGTTCTAACTGCTCTTTGATACTAATTTACCTATTGTTCAAAACAAGTCTATGAAGTAAAACGATTATCCCCATTGCACACATGAGGCTAGAGAAACACAACAATAGGAACTAATTCGCCCACAGTTGCACACTTGGCGTGTGGAACAACAAAGAAAGGGTAACAAAACAGAGAAAACAGAACATATCTGATAAGAGTGTAGTGGGATAGGAGGGAAAATAGTTTTTTTTTTTAAGCCCTCTTAGATTTTCATGAAAAATTCGATCCACTCAAGTGATTAAATTAGGTAGGTTTTTCAGCATCTTGTAGATATTGATGTTTTTACATGTCCTGTATTTCTGAGTCAGCCAAGTCAATAGACATAAATCATTACTAACAAAATTTTTACAGTAGTGTTTTACCATTTCATATGTACTCGGCACCTTTTAGAAACTGAAATAAGAATACTTTTCCCGGTCAGATACCCGTTAAAATATATGTTCAAAACACATCAAATAAAATTATGAAAATTCTCTCGGATATTCATTTTAAAGCACTATTTTTAAGAGTTTTAAGCCGTTTTCTTCCAGATTGACTCTTTGAAACACTCCTATAAACAAAGCGGGTCTTTGTATTCATTTTAAAATGATGAATCACAAGCTTAGAGAAGGGAAGTGGCTTCCCCAAAATCATGCAACACGAAAGCAAGCAAACAAAAAAAGGATCCAAATACAAGATTCTCAATTCCATATTCAATCCAGAAATCCTTAGACTCAATTCTTTGAGGGAAAAGTTTCTAGCTTCAGTCATGGAAGCTGACACAACAAGAGTTTTCAGTAGGCTGCATAAACATTTGGAAAATTTATCATGGAACAAGTACTTATTATAAAAGGGAACAATTCAGAGTGTATTATACAGTGAATTGTAATTTAGGATTTGCAAAATAATTTATGGACAATTGACTAGATAATTTTCTTAGGGGGAAAATTAAAATGAAGGAGCTCATAATGTTTGAATTATATGTAAAAATAATAAAAAACATACCACATGCTTCCCAAATTTAGTTATTTCTGTAAAGGTAATCCTTTACGGAATGGTTTACTAAAATATGTATAAATTTATAGACTTGGCAAGACACAGTATCAGAAAATATACCCAGAGCCATTTCACACACACATAAATATACATTCTCACTCTCCTGCTACACGCTATATTATATAGGACTAATGTTATAAAAAAATGTTTAATCAGAACACATCAATTGTGGTTCTAGGACTCTGGGCCTTTAAATTTTCTAATATGCTTGTGCTTAAATAATTCACCAAGCAGCTTAAGCCCAAGATTGTATCTCAGATCCAATAGATGTGAATCTCTTCCCTTCCATTTGTAATGAAGAACAGATTAAAGATTTTGCTAATGAAAATAATTGAGAGTAATCCAAAAAAGCTAAAACAGACCTTTCCAACAAATAAGCCGGCTTTAAACACTGTTAATCTGATGAGGATAGGGAGAGTTTAATTAAAATTCTATCTCCCACTTATCTAATATTAAAGAGTAAAATATCTGCTAAAACAGCTTTCTCTTTAACGTGGTTCTTTTTCCCTCTTTGGGGCGGACTGAAAAAATAAACTGAATTGAAACAGAAAAAAATCATTCCATCAACTCTTTTATTATTATAATTTTGGGGGTAGAAGTCACAGCCCTGAGTTGGTAATGAAGACGAGATTCTGCTCAGTGACTTTGTTGGGTCTCCCATGTCAGATTGAAGGTAATATAATGTGAGAATTTTATACATGTTTCATTCTCTGGGTGATAATTTGGTGCTAGTAGATACTTTAAATACTGTAAAATTTAGACTGACATCTGCCTGGTTACTTGATTCTCAAGTCAGCAATGCCAGTAGGTGACATGTAGTAAGCAAAGAAAGGTGGTTACTATACTTCTATTCAAATGTACATTAATTTCAAAAGATGACAGAGAAATATTTCACAACTCATCCAAGTTTTCAGTGATAATAAATTCTAGTTAAAAGAACACAACTTGGGTTTTTACTAGCTGCACTGTTTAGCTGCTAAATACTACAGTGTCCACTAAACCATTAACAATTTATTTAAATTTCATATAACATTCATAGATTATTGTGAATAAACAGTGTTGATTTGTGATTAACATTTTTCAAATTTGGGAATTCCTAAAATTTGCTGGAAAAAAAGGTGTGAACTCAGTGTTTGTTTACTGTCCTTAAAACAGGGACAAAACATGTTTGCTCTTAGTGAATTTGGCATTTAGGTATGATACATTCTACAGTAAAGAAAATATTTATACACTAATAACAAATTTACTATAGCTTTTTGACAAGTCAGACAAGTTACACAAAAACATCATTTTAATCTTTCTGATGGAAACTTTTTGCATTATTCAAATACAATTCTTCTTCATCCTATAGATACACATTGATAACCCCAACCATTAGCTCTTCTCTGTTACTGAAGAATGTCTTTATTTCTACTCAATCTTCTAAACCAGTAAAAATACTTTAGAGAATTTAATTTTTTTAAAAAAAGACAAAACAGCCAATAAACAATGAGAAGTCTAACAAAAAATCCTTCTTTGAATCTGTATCTTCTTTCATTTGTGTGCGGTCTCTTTCCTTATTCAGCCAATCTTCTTGATATATAACTTAAAACCACTTTGCTACTTCTTTCTATTTTTTTTATTTTTCTTACTTCTTTTCATTCTCAATCCACTGTAGGCTGGCCTCTTCCTCTACCATATGAGTGAAACTCTGCTGTCAAGAGTCACCAATATCCTCCTGATTGGCAAGCCAGTAGATCTTTTAAATTACTGGACTTTGCTTCAGGGGCAGGGTTCAGCACTCAAGATGTGTGGCTTGTGTTTACCATGGCGGACATAGGATTGTGTTTGTGCTCTGTTCTGGCTCTTACTTCTCAGTCTGCTACTCAGTGTCTTTCTCCTCTGTCCATTCTTTAAGTTGTTGATATTCCTTTGGTTTCTTCTTATTACATGTAATTTTACGGGACAATTTCATTCACGCTTATGGTTTTGACCACACATATAACTCTGCTCAGTATAGTCATCTGGATAGCATGGAGATACTTCAAGTTCCAATAAAACACTCATTGATGTTCATTAATAGCATTGATAATAAAGACACAACAACCATTTATTTTATCCATAATATATGTCAAGCCATGTTCTCACTTTTCTATATATTTCCTTTTAATTTTCACAATTACTGACTTAGTGGATGTTCATAAGTTTGAAATTTGGTATTTTTGGCAAAAGGTAAAAATTATAATAGTGACATCTTAATTATAGGTGCTTAAAACATGAACTACTAATATACAATATTTTCTTATTTTTTTCTTAACTATACTTTAACTGAAATTTTAATTTTCTCTTTGCTGCCAGGGAAAAATGACTTTCTGAAGTCCCCCATTTTTTAAAAATTTTATACTGGTAGTTGTTTTACCATACACACTATTACTCCCATGAGGAATTTATTGAAAACTTTTCTGTGCTATCTCTAGCTATCTAAATATCTATCCCTATCTATCTATCTATATACCTACTTCAGTGAGACCTTGAAGAAGAGCTAATTTTTCCACTTTCAAAGTATAATGTACACCCACTCTCTTTTCATCAAATCATTCAAATAAATTAGTCTGTGTTTTGTCTAAACATCTGTCAAAAACTGGAAGATGTATTAGAATGCCTTTCCAATGCTATCTTGTTTATAGCAATTGCTCTAAATATTTACAATAAAGCATATATATAGTATACATATGCAATCAAGAGCAATGTGTGTGTGTGTGTGTGTGTGTGTGTGTGTGTGTGTGTGAGAGAGCTTGCTCTTTATTGTTCTTTTCCACTTATTAAAATGTATGGTACTTAAGGTCAAAGACTTTTTTTCATCATGCCCCTAGAATAATGCCCAACACATAGTAGTTGGTAAATAACTCTTTGGCAAATATAAATGTGTCAGTCAATTTTAAAAAAGGTATTATGTAAAAAGATTAAGCTCAAAATGGAACAGTTAAAATCTTTAATCTTAGTTATATAATTTTTCCCTATGGTGAGGCATTACTATGCCAATTTTTCAAATCAGGGAGTTACATAGAAATTGGCCTGATGAAAGCTTTGGGATTAGCATTTCATTAACTATTGCAGTTTAACCAACCAAAGCCAAAAATTAGCTAGATTTGTGTTTGGGACAATTTGCAACAAATTATTGAGCTTTTCAGAAAATAATGCCTCCTAGGCTAACAGAAAGTGTAAAATTTTGAAATAAATAATCACGTTTTACTGAGGTTTGATTATATTTTCCTGTGATTTAAAAATAATTTCAATCATTTTCAGTATTATTACTATATACTGTTATTAATGTCCTTGCATACATAATTTTACAAATGGGAATATTTTCATTTATTTCAGATGTAATTCAATATCATTCTATACCTAAGTCTACAAATCTTTTCTTCCATAGTAGACAGATGATTTTAAGATATCTTATGTGGCACTTTAAAGCACCTTATTTTTGACATTATGAAATAGTATTTATTAGCGTACTGGCCATTATAGATCTATGATAACACCACTATGATTATCCTTTCCATTTTGTTAAATAGAATATTTAACTAGTTATTTCACTGATACAATTTCTGTTTCTCAGTGAAGATACAGAAAAATCAATGCTGTCATTCAAAGCTCTGTTTTTGATTTTTATGCTTACATATTCTTTTAATCAAATTCAATATGTGATTCACTGTTTTAATATTCTAGAGTTTTGATAAAATCACAGATCTTATTTCTACATTATATACTCCTCTTAGTAACAGACAGAATTGATTATTCATTCACTCACTCATTCACTTGTTCATTTATTCATCATTGACATTTATTCATCATCATGATTACCATAAAAATATTACTGTATAAATCACTCCTGGAAGATGGAAATGATTTTTATCCCCTTATACCTTAGCAAGAGATCATCTGGCATTCAGTAAGTTTCATGATATAGAAAGAAACAGTGTTTATTATTGCCAAATAACAGAAGTATTTCAAAAAGTAAAATATTTGTAATGAAAATTCTAGCTTGCTAAAGAATTTCTATAACATATAATTTGTTGTATCTTTTTTTGTTGTTAAGAGGATTATCTAAAAATAACTGTATATAGTTTCCTTCTTCAAGTATAAGTAACCTACAGACATAAAAAAGGCTTATTCAATATTTGCTTTTACAGTCCTTCATTAATCTACAACAAGGACATTTCAGAGATTTTTCAATATGGATGTTTTAATACCTTTTGTGTCTCTGCTGAGATTTAGCCCTTTTTTCCTTTCCCTCACTAAGCATAGTTATAACAGCTGTTCTAACATATTTTTCTGCTAATATCAACATCTGGATCATCTTGTTTGTTTGCTTTTTCCCATTAATTGACTTTTCTTGTGAGAATGGATTACATTTTCCTGATTCTTAATATGCTGAGTACTTTTATATTGTATCTTGACCACTATGAATGTTACATGGTAGATTCTGTTATATTCCTCAGAAGAGTGCTAACCCTTTTGTTGAAAAGCAGACAAGTTAAGTGCTTGCTGCATGCCCTTCATCTTGAGTGACATATTCAATCTCAGTTCAATTTTTTTAAACTTTAGCTGGTACCTGTCCTGCAGATGCATGACTCAGAGACAGATGGAGAATTGTGCAGAGTTTATATACAGAAATTAGGCTCCATATCTTTGGCTTTCATGTTTCCAAAATCCCCACCCACTTTCCAGTGTCTTTACAATGGTGACTTTTTATCAGATATTTAGTCATATTTTTGCCAACTGCCAGCTTTTGTTCGGTCTCCAATACCTCCAGGTGATTTCTTGTGTGTGTAATTTGTTCAGAGTTTATAGTAGTTATCAATGGGAGGTTCAGCCTAGTAGGAGTTTAATCTATTACCCCAGAAGCTGAATCTATAGCTAGAAAATTTTAGGGGGAAATTCAATAAATTTTAGAAAATCCTCAAACAAAACAAAGCAAACAAAGTTAAGTTTTACATTAGAGGGATACACTATGCCTGTTCAGTTGAGAAAGAATGTGAGTTTTATTGATAAACTGAAAAAACATGAAGAGAACATATGACAGTATGTCACAGGGAGAAGCATATATATGGAGAAAGAAAATAACTGAGGATGTTTAACATCAAATTACAAATAAAAATTTGACATTTAAAAATGTCAAATATGTTCTAAAACTTACAGTTGTGAATGCTAGGTATTTTTGTTTTCTTTTAAGTACATTTAACTTTTGGGACACAGGTTAGTTACTTGGAAGCAATATAATCTTTTCAAGATTTACTTTTAATCCTTGTGTAGGCTGAGCAAGAAATATCTTTAGTTTTGGGTTAATATTTTGCCCACTAATGAGGCAATAGCCTTCTGAGTACTCTACCTGATATTCCACGTATTACAAATGTTTTCTACCCTTGATAGTAGGAACACAGACTATTTCCAGCCCTGTCTCAATACTCCCTCCCCTGCCTTGAGCTTACTTACTCATGGATATATGCTGATCAATACTCAACAAACATCTAGAAGGGAGTATTATGAAATCTCCAGAGCTTGCCCTTGGTGCAACTCTCCCTTCTGTATGCAATTCTCTTCTCCATGCAATTCTCTCTTCTCACAGTTCACAGGGACCTACCCTGTAAATTCTTAATGTCTCATCACCTGAAAATCGCACTTCTATGTCCTCAATTCAAGGAGACTTCGGGGTTCTGTTTGGATTACCCCTCCCAGTTCTGTGACCTGGAAACTCTCTCCAGACAATAAACAAGAAATCGTAGGGCTCAACTTGCTTGTTTTTATTCTTTCACAGTCATTGTTCTTTGATGCCTATTACCCAATGTCTGAATCTATTTTTTTTTCATATATCTTATCCAATGCTGATATCGTAGTAGGGAGGAACAAATCTTACTCCACATTAGATCTGTTCCTTTAACTCTAACCCTTTGTTTTGTTTCTAGCGCTTAGTCATGAAGGTTCTGCACCTTTGTAAAGTAATGTTGCCTATAGCCTGAAATATACAGGATAGCCTATTCTCAAGGCTCTGATCTCTAAGGGTATAATACGTTCCCATTCATGTAAAGATAAAAATTTGCAGAATAGAAAATAACATTTGTCTTGTTGAAGGTTTACAGGGACACCATGACCTGACCTACATGGACAGCTGCAAGAACAAAGGACTCCCAACACCAAGAAGTCTGCAACTACACCCCCTCATTGTTTTAGTATAAAAGGAGCCTAAATTCTGACTTGAGGAAGATGGTTCCCCAGGACATTAGTTTGCCATCTTCTCAGTCTGCTGGCTTTCCGAATAAAGGTGTTATTCCTTGCCCCAACACCTCATTTCCCAATTTATTGGCCTGTCGTGCAGTAAGCAGATTGAGTTTGGTCTTGGTAACAATACGTTTAAGGCAGGAGAGTAAGTCTAGTTCTTGTTACTAAGTCATGGCCTGAAAAGGAAGTCTAAAACCATGATCAAAATTCAATTTGTAGTAGAATGGATTTTGAAAGTCAACTTGAGACAATGGTTTACTAAAGTTTATTTGTCACATTTTATTTTCTATTAAAATGAAAATATTACATATACTAAAGGAGCTGATTTTTTTTAACTGAGAGGAGAAGGTCTTCAGTTTTAGGTAACTAACAGATATGGAAGGAATTTTCATTACAATTTGTGTGGAAAGTAAATGTTCTTAGCTTGTATCTATAGGTTAGATTTTGCAAATGCCCTGGGGCAGCTCTACTATTTTGCAAATATTCTCAATCAAATTATTCTTTAACTTTGATACAAAATGTGCAGACACAGCAAAAATCTGTTATATTTATTATGTTAGCTGAGTTGTCAGTAGAGACATTTTACCCTGGTCTATTTATTACAACAATAGCTTGCTAACATATCTCCCAAATTCAAATTGCCTTCTCTAATAATCCAGTTTCTGGACAGCCACCAAAGCCATTTTATGTTTTCAGGCAGCCAACGAATGCTTTTTTTCTTTATTTCTGCTTCTTTATTTCTGTATTATTTTTTGTAGAGTAAATCATATTTTATTACCACTTTGGTGAAAACCATTCAGAACCTTCCTATCTCACTTAAAATAAATCCCCAATTATTAACAAGACTGATCCCTGCATTATTTTTCTGCTTATTTCCATTAACTTATATTTTGTCCCTCTTATTTATCTTCTTTTAAATTAACTGAGTATTTTTTATGATTTCATTGCATCTCCTTGTTTGATTACTAGCTCTACTTATCTGTGTTATAAATTTATAACTGCCTTAGGTTTTATAGCATGCATCATTTACTTACTACCACCTTCCGTTAAGTAATGTTATACCACTTCAGGCAGAACATAAGAAACTGATAGCACTATATTTCCACTTTTCTTCTTCTGGCTTTTGCACTATTGTTAAAGGAAGTATTTCAGGAAGAAGGAGAATGATTCCAGATAAAAAAAATTGAATCTACACAAGAAAATAGAGAGCACTTGGAAATGGTAAATATGTGGGTATATTTTAAAAATATTTTAAAAAGATAATTGGTTCTTTTATACAATAGTAAAAATAGTATCCTGCCACTTCTTATTCACTGTACTCTGCATACATGTTGGCTTACATTCAATCGCTCAAACGCACCAATGACTTCCTACTTTAGACTTAGCTAGGCTGTTCTTACTGCCTGGAGATACAGCACCCACAGCCCATACACAAGCACTCACTCAAACATTTGCTCTGGCTCCTCCTTTTGTTCTATAGTTTTCATCCTAACTTTTATTTCCCTTAACAAATCTTTTCAATTCATCTCATTTAACCAACACACCACTCAGTACTTTTTATCTTCAAAATTTCCACAATTTATAATATTGTATTTGGCTCAACACTTACTTTTTTTTTTTATATGTGTCTCTCTACTAGTTCTGTGAGTTCCATGAGATTAGGAAACATGTTTATACCGTCATCTTTCCAGAATCTAAACAATGTTTGTGAAGTACTATTGAATAATTGTAGAGTGTTATTAAGAATATACTTAGAAAACGTTTCCTTTTAAGTTTGTTTTCCTACTAAGACACTTTTACAAAAGTACTGGAAAACAGTGTTTCAACCTACTCTATGTCATGCAGTGAGTCGTGTGAAGTTATTTAGGTTCTCCTTACTTTGTGTTGTGTTCTATCTACAAAATAAGCATTACAAAACAGGCCAGTGCCTTTTATTTTTAGTATGCTTTCAGAAACTAGAAGAAAAGTTACCATATCATTTTTTAAAATCTCTTGAGCCTCTTTGAAGTGACCCTGTCAACATCTCTCAGTGTTTCAGCACTTAAAGCTGTTTCTTGGTTTGTTGCCAAAGGAACCACCACAGGGATTTATACTGGCAACTTCTTTAAAAAATATACAGAACACTTTTTAAAATAAGGAGTACCTTGGAGCAATTCAAATCACTGTGTCACTCATGATGAAAAGGCTATGTACAAATATGTCATTATATGTATTCTTAGGGCTGATAATTGGTCAGATCTGACATTCAACTGACTACTTAACCTCCACAAGGGGATGTCAATGGACATCACAACCACATTGCCATGAGTGACATGGCTTTTCAGTCAGTGGTTGCAGATGCTTACATACACACAACATAAAAACTGTAACATAGAAACAGATGAATAGAATGATTAGCAAGATATATAATGAACAGGCACACCTTAAATCTATTTTTCTCTAAATAAATTGTAGTTCTAAAGTCATTATTTTTACCTGTGTATGTTTGTATATGGGCTTCACTTACACATCTGTACACACATGTTCAATTTTTTTTATAAAGCTATTTGCTTTGGAATGATAACAACAGATTATAGTTAATCTCAATGGGATCATTTGAGTTCAGTTATCAGGCACCTAAATTAGCATATATTTAGAGATTTTCCCAATGATATCATAACCCATAGGAGAATAATTTTAAAAAATGTTGAATCTCTTGTTGACCAGCACTTGATGTTAAATTATTTTTACATGTATAGACTGTATGCAAAGTTTCTTCAAGTTAGAGTCTGCTATTCTCATTTCACAATATTTTATTTCATTACTTAGATAATTATGTATCTCTCAAAAGGAATCTATGTATCTATCAAAAGGAAACACTCTAAATTATGTTCAAATTAATAATCTGGTAAAGTATCTCTGCCTGGAAAGTACATTTTGAATTAATTAATTAATTAATGACCTACATAATTACTAAGATTAAATCAAAAAGCACAGCAAAATCTAGGATTAAATGCAAACTTTCTCAAAGGAGCAAAAGTCAGAAGTAAAATGAATGCTATATCTTACTATATAAGAATATACTGTAACTTACCCTTATATATGTAGGATATATATACCCTATATATACTTAGAATATAGGATATTCTTTATATGTTTTGAAAATATCTTGGAAATGTACCAACTATAGTCAAAAGAACATATAAAAATGTATATAACTATTAATTTAGGTTTAACTTCCTATAACAGCTATAAAGAATGTGGGGGGGGGGGTGTGCCGATTTGGCATAGAAAACAAGCAGAAGCCAGCATTAACAGGAATGACTAAACATTTGCTAAAGTAGCAAATAAAAATCAAATTATGTATATTGAATATCAGCTTATTCATGGTCCTGCCTTCCACTGGGCCAAATGTCTAATAAAATTTTATCACAGTTATCTGCAGAGTATTCGGGGATTCAGAGCATTCATATGCTTAATTTGGAGGGGGGATTCTTTTTACAGTGGTTATCAAGACTTTGATGAACACGAAGAACTCTTAAAACTGTGACTTTAACAAATTCTCTGCTCTCCTGGGAGAGAGTATAAAGGGAAAGACAGTGTTTATCATCTCTTCATATATAGAAATATTGAATTTTCAGGGTGTTGCAGAGGGAAAAACATTACCCAAGCTACCTTTATTTGTGCACTTTAAAAGCTAGAAGGTTCTTTAAGCAATATCTTGTCTCAGCCCTTTAGTTTAGAATAAATTTGTAAAACATAGCTGCTGGTTATCAAAGACCTTGAAGGAGTTAAGAGCAGAAACAAAGAGGAAAAATATCTCTGTCCTAGGTCATAAGAAATTACCCTCTTAAATTTGTTTTTATGTTACTGATCTAAAAATTGGTTGCATGCCAGCTAATTGTATAGAGCATGCTTTATTTAATATACTGTACTTGTTCTAGATTCTCTAAGTTCTGTGATTTTATTACTGTGTTACTGATCCAAACTTGAGTCTGCTCGCCTGAATGCAGGAAAGCCAACTACTGACAACAGGTTGTGGTGAAAGGAAGTGCAGCGTTCATTGCAGGACACCAAGAAAGGAGACCAGGCAGCTCATGCTCTAAAGGCTCAAACTCCCCAATGGCTTTCAGGGAAAGATTCTTAAAGACAGGGTGAGGGAAGGCGGTTGTGGGTGTGTGATCAGCTCATGGACATCCGTCTGACTGACTGGCGGTGAGGTAGTTAGGAGTTAACATCATTAACCTCTGGAACCAACCTGTCTGGTGTCAATGTTAACTTCTTCCACCTGGTGGGGGGTTTCAGGATCTATAAAACTGCTCAAAGGATATGGCTCAGAACATTATAGCCCTTGAAAAGAAACTAAATGTTCTTGATTGTGTTTAGTGGTTAAACTATCATTATTTTGCCTTGCTTGATTGTTTTCCTTTGTTTCTGCTTTTTCTCATTTCTCTGATTGAATTCATTCTTCGGACCTTGGGGAAGGGCTAAAAGGCTAAAGTTTTTCTACAAACAAGAGGCAGGCAGAGGATATGGGGTGATGGTCTATCACAGGAAGTTCTCTTAGGGTCCTGCTTGGTTATGAGGTGTAGATAGAAACCATGAATATCTAACTCTTTGCTTTATATGCCATTATCAACATTTAGTAGGCTTTTAACTTGATACTTGTCATTGAAATGCTGTAGCTCATGTATAGTTATCAGAAGAATCATGTTTTCTCTAATAGGAAAATCAATTCTATATACATTATTAATATGTATAGCTTTGTTGTTAATTAATAGTTTGATAGATTTTTCCTTCTTAAACAATTTTGCCTCAGTGCCTGAATATTTGTTTTACTTTTTCCAATTCAAATTGTTTCAAAATTTGACTGAAAGCAAATATATGTGTAAAAACAAAACAAAACAAAACAAAACAAAACATTTAAAAAGTTGGGGCAAAAATGTTGACAGATCAAGAGTCTGAATATTGGCACCAGCATTCAATATGGTACTCATACTAGGAAATATCCAGGCTTTATATTCTACTTCATTGTAAAACTTAGGCAAAATTTATTAACACACTGTCATACAAACAATACATGCTGCTTAATGATAGAGCCCAATGTTCAAATTCCTTCCTTGTCTCTTTTTGTCTCTAAGATTTGAAACAATTACTGAATTCCTTTGAGTTCTTCCTTATCTATTAAAGTAGGTTGATAATGTCACCCACAATGGAATTTATGAAGATTCAAGTAATATTTTAAGTTTCTCTAATTGGTGCTACAATGGGATAACTAGTATTATTGTTGATGCTAATTCATTATCCTCATTATATCTAATTTCCTATGAGGTTTGAATGTAGACAAAGCATGAAGAAAAGTGCTGGGCACAACCTCAAGAATGAAAAGGAGTAATAACTAAAATTTTCCGATTGTGTTATTGTATGGGATGAGTGAGACTGTTTAACATTTTATTTGTTAAGTCTAGCAAGTATTTAAAAATCATGGATAACCACTAAAAGAATACTAATACAAAGCATAAACCAAAATATAACAGGAAAATTGAAGAAATTAAGGATATATTATAATAGGTATCAACAAACACAGTATAGGGAGAAAAACTATTCAGGAAAAGTCATAATCCTCAGAAGATGAACAATGGAAATTCAATAGCATAATGGAATAACTTTTCAGAGCTTGCGTTATTTTTCTAGAACACATCTGTTGCACTTAGGAAACATGATGCTTATATAAATTCTAATAGACTGTAAAGTTAAATATTAGCACTTCTGTCCAAAGGCAGAATGACAGTCAAGTTTAAATTAATAGTCTAATTCAAGATTACTGACTAGCTCAAATGTTGCAAGACCATGGCAAATGTTGTAAGAGCATTTACTTTGCACTACAGCAATTAAGAGAGGTTGTATTAGTCACAGTTCTCCAGAGAAACAGAACCACTATGATACATGTATGTATGTGTGTGTATATATATATATATATATATATATACATACAGAAAGAGATTTATTATAATTAGTTTATGTGACTGTTGTGGCTGGCAAGTCCAAATATGAATTGTGGGCCACCAAGCTCAAGATTCAAGAGAGCCAATGGTACAATTCTATTATGAACAATGATGGTCTTGAGACCTAGCAGAGCCAGTGGTGGAGATAAAGCCCAAAGGTAATCTCCTGGAGAATTATTTTTTATGTGGGGGAGAGTTAACCTTTTTCTTCTATTTTAACCTTTAACTAATTGGATATGGCCCAACCATAGTATGGAGGTCAATATTCTTTCCACTACTAATTAAAATGTTAATCCTATCCAAAAACCCTCACAGAAACACCTAGAAAAATGTTTGACCAAATATGTGAGCAACCTGTGGCTTAGTCAAGTTGACACACAAAACTGACCATCCCAGAGATCCTGAATCTGGAGCCAAAAAAAAGAAAAAAATAATTAAAAACTGTGTGAAGATGCCCTAGTGGGATGTAACATTAGAAAGGATTAATGAGACTCCAGTATAAGGTTTATTATAGAAATAGTACAATGACACTGAAGAATTCCTAACTGTGAAGGTGTGAGTTGAAAGACATTTTGTTACTCTTATAAGATCCCTTGTTAAAATTATATTATTTTGATTTATATATGTGGAAAATAATCTTGAAACCAAAGAAATGAAATATAAGGGACAGTCTGCATGTGAGACCTTCTTTTAGAAACATTTTTCTACATACATTGTTTCTACACTACCATTTTTTGAGTTCCCATTAAAAAAAATTCTTGATATATTGAGTTTCTTGAACTCTAAAATTTCCCATTTAAAATATCACCTCTAGCTACTGTGCATTAGGTTTCTAGGCATTTTATATCCATTGGCTCTCAGAAATACAGTCAGATAGCTTTGTGCCATCTTTACAAATGAAGAAATAGAAAACTAAATTACCCAAGGCCACACAACTTTAGAGTCTATCTGACTCTAAATTAGACAAATTTATTAAATGACAGAGGAAAAGAAAAAAGGATCCTGACATTCTTCTATTTCATATTTGACCTGGAAGAATGAAGATCAAAGAATAAATGACTCAAAAACTGGTTTTGAGAGTTTCCCCAGGAATAGCAATTTAATGAGAGGTGGATTAAAGGCAAAGAAACAAATAATCAGCATTTAATACAAGTAGCAGAGAAATATTTTAATGATAAACTAGAAAAGATGTTTAATGTCCAACTTGAAATAGCTCTCAATAAGTTTTAGATTCATACTCAGTGTCTTGATAATGAAATAAAAGCACATGCAAAAAATGAGGGATATTTTCTTGAGAGCTGAAAGGCAAAGTTGATATAATTAGACCCAGAATTAAGGACTGGGTATAACCTGGTGGAACTAGGGCTGGTCAAACAAGATAAACACATGGTCTGCAAAAATATCAGCAGAATTATACTTTGCAACTAGTTAATATTAACAGAATTAATAACTAGATAAACACAAATGGGAGTGAAACCAGCACGGTGTCAAAATATCAAAAGATCTGCACTGAAACATTCAAAGCTGGAAGACTTCTGGCTTCCAGTTCCACATGCAAGGGCTTAAAAACCCTTCCTTCGTTTCTATCCTTCACTTTTATCCTGAGAAACTATGGGATATTTTATAGTCTATTTCAGTTCCTTTGCCAAAAATCTATCAATTATCTACTGATCAAAGTCCTTTATCTCTCAGAACCGAGTTCAAATATAACCTCCTCCTCAGGAAGCTTTCTCTATGCATTTTTCTCTGATTTTCCTGAAAAGTCTTTTTTTTTTTTTTTTTTTTTTTAATTTCTAAGTTCTCTGCGTTTTGTGATAAAGAAGAAGTTACTCAACTTCTATGAGTCAAACTCGTTTATCAGTAAAAATAGAGGGGAACATGGTTTCTGGAACCACATGTAAAGAGCTTAGCAGTTGCCACTCTGTTCTAAAGACAACTAAAAAAAACTGAACATGCTGAAAAATGAGCAAGTCTTCTTCTATCTGTAAGGGGAGAACACCGTGGTCCCCAAGATTGGAGAGAAAGACAGGTAAAAATACAGGGAGCCATGGTTTACTGAAGCAGATACTCAAGAGGGGAAACAGGATAGGAACCAGTGCCATGATAGGAACATCTGAACTATAATTGATAAATTGCTGAAGAATCATTGTAGACAACTCTGACAGTTAAAAACTAAACCCAGTCCTTAGGGGCCCCCACAATATTGAGAGATTTATCTATAGCACCTTGACCAGGTTTCCGCAGTCAATACTGAAGAAAAACCCCCTCCAGCAGGAAGAGGAGAAAATAAAACATCAGCATATTCTGTTCTTTCTAACAAGGTCTGTACTCAGGGGAAACTAGTTAGTCAGTGCCTAACAACCTGGGGTATTATCAGGGCCTAACTGACCTAGGGGAAGGGAAATAATCAACTCCATCCCACTCTGGTCATTCTGTCTCACTTAAGAGGGAGAGAAAAGCACTGAGAAATAGTAGCCACATTCCCGGTCCAGTGGCATAGGCTCACTGAAAGACAGAGATCTAATCCTAAGGCTTATAGAACACACTGCCTCTCCCCTGCTACCTCACCACCATATTACTAAAGCACTATTTACATAAGTTCTTTTTACCAGGTACTTCATGTCCAACTGCCAGAGAAACACTAGAAGGCATACCAAGAGGCAAAAAACACAATTTGAAGATACAGAATAAGAACTGGAAACAGATACGGCAGGGATGTTGGAATTATCAGCCTGAGAATTTTAAAAAAGTACAATTAGTATTTTAAGGGCACTAATGAATAAAGTAGACAGCATGCAAGAACAAATGGGCACTGTGAGAAAAGAGATAAAAATTCTAAGAACAACAACAAAAAATTCTAGAGATCAAAAACACCGTAACAGAAGTGAAAAATGCCTTTGATGGGCTCATTAGTAGACTGGATAGTGCCAAGGAAAGAATCTCAAAGCTTGAGGATTTGACAATAAAAACTTCCAAAGCTGAAAAGCAAAGAGGAAAAATAAACTGAAAAAAACAGAACAGATCATCCAAGAATTGTGATTCAACTACAAAAAGTACACGTAATGGGAATATCAGAAGAAAGAGAGAAAGGAACAGGAAAAAATATTTAAATATTTGAACAAAACTTCCCCCAAATCAATGTCAGACACCAAACCAAAGGCACAGGAAACTCAGAGAACAAGATAAATGCAAAAAAAAAGAAGAAAAAAAAAAGCCTACACCTACAAATATCATTTTCAAATTATAGAAAATCAAACATAAAAAAACCTAAAAGATACCAGAAGAAAATAAAACTTACATATAAAGGAACAAAGACTAAAATCACATCTGATTTCTTCTCAGAAACCATTCAAACAAGAAAAAACTGAAGTGAAATAGGGTGTTGAGGAAAACCCCCAACCAAACTAGAATTCGGTAATCTGAGAGACTGGCTTTCAAGAGTGAGGTAGAAATAAAGTCTTTCTCAGACAAACAAAAATTGAGGAAACAATTTCCCATAGATCTGCCTTGCAAGAAATGTTAAAAGAAGTTCTTTAGAGAGAAGGAAAATAATATAGGTTATAAACTTGGACTTATATAAAGTAAGGAAGAGCATCAAATGAGGAGTAAGTAAAGGTAACATAAAAACTTTTATTTTTATTATTATTAAGTACTAAGAGATAACACTTTGTTTAAAATAATAACAATATATTTGATAAATACATGTGTGAATTTATAGACACATGGATGCTTACATATAAGTGAAATAACTGATAGCAATAATACAAGTTTTGAGAAGGAGAAATTAGGATTATTTTGCTACTATAAGATAGTCAACTGTCCATCAAGTGGCATCGTACTATCTGAAATTAGTCTTGGATTAGCTGTAAATATATATTGCTAAAAAAGGAAAGAAAATGAAGTCATATAAAATACTCAATTAAAGCCACAAAAGACAGGAAAAGAGTGAAAGACAAAAAAAGGAACAAAGAATAAGGGCAACAATAGAAAACAGCAGCAAATATGGTAGATATTAATCTGACTATAACAGTAGTCTCTTTGAACATAAAATTGTCTAAATGTACCAATTAAAGACAGAGATGGTCAAAGTAGATCAGAAAATAAGAGCCAACTATAAGTTGCCTACAAGAAACCCATTTAAAATATAAAGACACATACATTAAAAGTAAATGGATGGATAAAAACATACTGTACTCACATTAATCAAAAGAAAGCAAGAGTAGTTATATTAATTTCAGACAGAGCAGACTTCCAAGCAAGGAAAGTTATCAAGGATAAAGGAGGGCATCACATAAAGAAAAAGAGGTCAGTTCTTCAAGGACACATAACAATCATTAATGTGTATGTACATAACAACAGAGCATCAAATTATGTGAGGCAAAAACTAACAGAATTAGAAAGAGAAACAGATGAATCCACTCTAATAGTTGGAGACTTCTAAATACCTCTCAGAAAGGTACAGATCGAGCAGGTAGAAAATCAGTAAGGCTGTAGTTGAACTCAACAACACCATCAATCAACTGGATATAGTTGACATCTGCACACTATTTCATCCAACAGCAGTAGAACACATCACCACCAATCAACTGGGTTCAATTGATATCCAAAGATGATTTCATCCCACAACATCAGACTACACATTCTTCTCAAGCTCACATGGAATATGTAGCAAGATAGACCACACTCTGGGCCATAAAACACATTTTAACACATTTTTAAAGAACAGAAGTAATACAATGTCTGCTCTCAGATCACAATGGATTTAAACTAGAAATCAATAAAAGAAACATAGCTGGAAATTTTCAAAATACTCAGAGATTAAACAACAAACTTCCAAATAACACATGAGAATAAATCTCAAGAGAAATTTTAAAATATTTTGAGCTAAAGAAAAATGCAAAGACAAGTTATCAAATGCAAATAAGCATATAAAAAGATTCTCCACATCATATGTCATCAGGGAAATGCAAATTAAAAGAACAGCAAGATGTCACTACTTATCTATTAGTATGGCCAAAATCTAAAACAATTACATCACCAAATGCTGATGAAGACTTGGAGCAACAAGAACTTTTAATCATTACCGGCGGGAATGCAAAATGGTACAATCACTTTGGAAAAGCCATTTTGACAGTTTTTACAAAACTGAACATACTTTACCCATAAAATCCAGCAATTTCACTCACTGACGTTTACAAAAAGAACTGAAAATTTTGTCCAGTTTTACAGTATTAATTCTTCCAATCTGTGAACACAGATTATCTTTCTGTATTTTCCTCAATTTTTTTCATCAAAGTCTTGTAAAGAGCAGTCACTTCCTTGGTTAAATTTATTTCTAATTATTTTATTGTTTTTGATACTATCATGAATGGAATTATTTTCTTTGTTTCTTTTAAGATATTTTGTTTTTAGCATATATAAATGCAACTCATCTCTATATGTTAAGAGATATATGTTTATATATATATGTGTGTGTGTGTGTATTTATATACTGTAGCTTTAAGTTAATTTGTTGATTAGTTCAGTTTTTTGGTGGGGTATTTAGGATTTTCTATATGTTAGATTGTATAATCTGCAAATAAAGATAATTTTACTTCTTTCTTTTTAATTTTGATGCTTTTTGTTACACATTAAAAGGACTGTGATCAAGTGGGATTTGTCCCTAGGATGCAAGAATATTTCCATATACACAAATCAATAAATCTTTTTAATAGAATGAAAGATAACAATCGTATGATTATCCCAACAGATACAGAATAAAAAGCATTTGACAAAATACAATATGATAAAAATCCTCAGAAAATTTGAGTATAGAAGAAACATATCTCAACCAGATACAAGACTATATAGGACAAACCCACAGTTAACACTATGCTCCAGAGTAAAAGGTTGAAAGCTTTTTTTCTGAGATCCTGAACAAGACAAGGTGCTCAGTCTCACCACTCTTGTTCAGTGCAGTACTGGAAGTCCTAGCCAGAGCAATCAGACAAAGTAAAGAAACTAACTATCTGTTAAAACAAAAATGTTGTGATATTCAGCTAAATCTAAATTTAGAAACTATCACTCAACATTTATCATCAAAATTTAGGAAATAAATGTACTTGATAAATAAATGTATTTGTGGTTTGTACATGTATTTAAAGTTTATAAACTTTACATACATATGTATAGTTTGATAATTTATTAAATCTTCACATCTGAAAACTGATGCATTATAATTTAAAGTGTAAGTAATATATTAACTATAAATTTAATTAAATGTCCTGTTTCTAAATCAGAAGCAAACTTAGCCTCTCCAAAATTGAAAGTAAAGGAGATCTAATTTTAATTTCATATCCAATGAAAAAAAAGCTTTCAGATATACTCTATATATGCCTGAAAATTAAAATATGCTTTCAATTTTCACATTTTTGCACTCTTATAAGTGAGAAAAAACTTTTTGTTGGATTGATAATTGAACACAAATATCATATTTCTTAAGGTAATTTATGAAATTCATATTGTAACATGAACATAACCATGCCTATTATTCAGTTCATACTGTAACATGAATATAACCAAGGATATTATTCAAGTTGTTTGAATAATCCTTGATAAAATTCATGTAATTATCTCTATCAGGGAAAGTTGAAGAAAAATAAAATTTAATGCAAATAAGCTTTTAAGAAAGAAGTCAGAATACTTGTCTATTGGATCCAAAGAAAGGTATTAAAGTAAAAGATTGAACCCAGTAATCAAGCATAAAAAACAGTTATATAATAGCGCCATATATATATATATATATACAGTTATATAATAGCACCATATATATATGTTATATATATTATATAGCAAATAGAGTTATGGGCACTGGCTTTAGGTCCCATACAGGGACATGCTGAGTGCCCTGGTATATCTCATGGGCATTTGAAACTAAAAGTTCCTATTGATTGTTGTAAGATCTGGAGGTAGCCCACTTAGGTACCAATCCCAGTCTCTCACTTTATTAGTAAAGCAATTCTGGAAAAGTTGCAGTTTCCTTATTTGTAAGACAAGAATAATAGTGCTTCATAAGGTTGCCGTGAAGATAAAAACTATTTAAGCTTGAAAAAGACTTAAAGCAGTATTTAGCACATAGCAAATTCTTTAATAAACAGTGGTAACTGTTTTACTTTATTATTATAATTGTTATTATTATTTAGTAGTACCATCTTCTCCTGATCCTTTGCACCCAGAAAATACCTGTCATCTCAAAATAAAATTCTTCTGATAGTATCGAGAATATTTTTACTACCGATAAAAGAAACAAATAACTTTGAATGTGTGCTCTAGGGAGGCAGAGTTGTTTCTACTGATGACTTCCTAGCTCTGAAATTGCTTTCCAGAGACACAAGAATGTGAGCCTTGACCTATGAATCAAAGCATAGAGTCATCCTCTTTACTCGTCTTTTGTCTTAATGACATAAAAAGATCAATCAGGTAGAGGAGTGATTAAAGCTGAGTTTCTTTCTGTGTATTTACCCAGAGGCAAAATCAATGAGCATCCCCAGTTAATAATAAAAAAAGTAATAAATGAATAAGTAATCACATACTTTTTTGAAGGAAGTTACGTCTCAGCCTTGAGGTAGTTGTTGGTCAATTATTGATAGACTGATTCCTGCACATGAGTATTTTGAAACATATCTTTAGATCTCAACATATAATGGCAACCTCTTTCATTTACATCTGAATGAAAAAATAACTGCCTTTTTGTCCCCATATTATTAGTGTAAAAAGGGTCTTAAAGAAGGGCAAGGAGACGAGAGCTGATTTAACGTGAACAACCAAATAGCCCAAAATGTTACCACTGGAAGGTTTCATTACCATGTCAGCAATGTGAAGAAACGAAGTCTACTTTCAAAAAATGTCTTTTCCCTCATAACATGTGACTGATTTTTAACATGATTCCAATGACATGTTTACTGCTATCAAAAGCAAATGTGATTTATTCCCCCAGGAAAATATTAGACACATTATAGAAGAGTAGAAAAAGTGTTATGTATGTGGCAATAGTTATACAGGGTTCTTTTTTTCTTAACGACATTCATCCATCATAAACTGACTCACTAATATGTTTTGTTTACTACCCTAATGAACAGTAACCCATACTATAGATAGAAGAAAAAATCTTTCTACATATTACATGGTAAACACAATACTGTAAAATCAGACAGATTGTTGATCATGATTTAGAATACAAGAAAATGCTTTGAGATCTTGACTTCATTAACAATTCATACCTGAAATACATTGTTATGAAAACAGTTGTAAAAACAACTTGGGATATCACTTTGCCGTGACATTGTCATGTCTCATTTTTCCTGGTCCAAATCATTAGAGAATTTTATTAAGTTCTTAATAAAATTACTATCTTAGGCCAGATTATTCTAAAATGCTTAAATTGTGTAGAATTCATAGACTTCATTGTGGCAAGATTTAATGAACACCAAAGATATAACAAAAATGATTAGCCATGTTCCACTTCAGGAAATTTACTCCCTCGTGGCTTATGGCAAGCTATGATGTTGGAAGCTAATTAGGGTTGAAATAAAGTCTTCAGTATCTGCAAATTTCTTATAGCCTTCTTGGTCATGGGTATGATTAATGCTTGAATCATATATAATTTTCAATTAGATACAATAAAATCTTATTAAATATAAGCTGAGAAAATAAATATTGAAATCTGCTTTTAAAGATTTCAAAAGAAATTTAAGAGATATAAAAAAAAGTGGAGCCACAGAAAAATTGAGTATGGCATTTTGAATGTTGATCCAGTCAAGAAAACATCTTCTTGGGATTTGGGAGTTTGCATATGCAGTACATTAGTGAGTTGGGAAACAAAAATTTAAAGCTGAGAGTTTACACTTGCAGATGTTAGTTTTATCCATGAAAGGTTATGTTATATGAACTAAGAAAAGAAGAAAACAGGGAATAAATATATCAGGGGTCCCCACTAAGTATGGGCAGAACAAAGATAAGCTATAAAGTTTGCTGATTTGGTGATTAAAAAAAAGGTAATAAGGAGAAAAAAAGGACACAAATGAACTTATCTACAAAACAGAAGCAGACTCACAGACATAGAGAACAAAGTTATGGTTACCAGAGGGTAGAAGGGGTGGGAAGGGGTAAACTGGGAATTCAAAAATCGCACCTCTTGGGGAGTGATAGAAATGTTAGCTATCTTGATTGAGGTAGTGGTTTCACTGGTGTATACATCCATCAAAATTCATCAAATTGTACATCTGAAATAAATGTAGTTTACTCTACAGGAAATAGATCACAATAAAGGTGTTTAAAAAAAAAAAGAAAATGGGTATGAAAAGTTGCTAAGAGAAGAGAGATTTTTAAAACCTCAGTTTGGAAACAAGATGTATGTGGATAGAGAAGAATCCGTGGTGGTAAATACTGCAAAATTAGAAGTAGGGTAGACACAGGGAACAAATTGGTTTTGACAATGAAATAACTAGGATTTAAGCATACATGTGATATTAGAGAGATTTTGATTAAATAAGGACTGACTATAAACGATAAAAATGGAAACAACATAGTTTTTCCCTGCAGGAATCACGGTGAAGTTGAGCAGAAGAAGAACAAAGGGTGTATTCAAAGAGAAGGCAGATTATCATTCTGCTTTTAACATGAGGGTCTTTTGAAAGTGTTTGTAGACAGACGGAAGTAAGAGAGAAAATTTGAAGAGGTAGGAAAAATGAATTGATTAACAACATGAAGTCTAGTAAGAGGTAAAAAGAGAAGCAATTCAGCTTACAAGGAGTATACATGGGGAAGGAAACAGTGTCTGAGTGTTAGGTAGTTTAGATAGAAAAGAGCACTGGGCAGGGAGGGAGGCGAGGAACAATCCAAAACACAAGGAGCCTGAGCTGTCAATTAACAAGAGCACAGAGCACCTGAGTTGTCAATCTGTCAATCAATCAATCAATCAATCAATCACAAAACCAGGATACAGAACAGGAAAAAGAAAGGAACAGCACCATTTTTTCCTCTCTTGGATTGGCCTGCTCCCAATTCTAGGGGGTGTACTATCACAATATTTTTTACTTCACTAATAAAAATCTTGCTTGTATCATGCTTTCTGTCTCTTACCAAAAATTCTTTTTCTTTTTTTCAGGTGACTAAGAACAGAGACAATTCTTATTTTCCTTTTTCCCAGTAACATAAGGAGTAAAACAAGGCCAGCATTATTCAACACCTATTTTGCGAGGAACTAGGTATGGATCTTTAAGTACAACTTTGTTTGGACAAAGCTTTTCCTCATTATTCTCTAAGGTGATAAAATGTTATTGCTAAATATTAAATAAATACCTGATTTAGAAATTATTGGTTTCAAGAAGAAAATTGCTCACTCTCAACATTTCCACCAATATCTCAAATCCACTGCTCACTCTTTTTTGTCAGTCTACAAATACTTATTAAACACATGTTAGGAATCAGAGACTACTCCTGCTCTAGCTAATTAAAAGATAAAGAAAACAGATGATATTATCTCAACAATCTTATATTCCATATAGGTCAAATAAATAACACAAAGTTGGGGAAAAAATGAAAATAACATAACATTCTGGCTTCGAGAATTGTTATAAAGAGGATAACTTATGTAATACGGATAACAGTGGCTGTAGACACGATATTAGGTAGCCTGAAAGCACTTTCTAAGACACTTGATTTGAGGCCTGAAAATAAGAAATGTAATTAAATAAAACACTTAATTTTGTAGATAAAGCATTTCTAGAAGAATCATCAAAAGTGAATTACCAGAGGGGCTGCGGCGAGACGGGCCTCCGCGGGCCATGCCGGGCCTCCGCCAGAGCGCCGGCGGGCAGGGTCGCCGGGACTGTTGGCGGGAGAAGCGGGAGCCGAGAGGCCTGAGGCCGGCGGCGGGGAGAGGAGGAAACGCCGCCCAGATAGACCGGGGCCAAGCCGTGGGGCTGTGCGCTGCGCGCGGAGGAATCTGACTTCGTGGCTGCGCGCTGTGCCTGACTTCCGGTAGGCTCCCTCCGCCGGCTGGCTCACAAGTACGCTTGGGAGGCATTCCTCCTGCCTCATGGAATGAATGGGCTTTGTTTTGACGTGAGTCTCAACCGAAGGTGAGAAACCCGGAAGTGAGCCCGAGGAAGCGAAGCTGCAGAACCCCAGCAGACAGGTGGTGCAGAATGCCTTCCTGCAGGCTGCACATCAGGTGTCCTGGGAGGCTCGGTGGAGGGAGGCCCGGCGCGGGGAGGCCGGGACCAGCGACAGCTGGGGCAGCCCCCCGCCGGGCGTGCGGCAGTTAACCACAAAGCAGGGAAAGAAGTAGCACGGTGTATCTGGCCCTTGGCACACGCTTGGTTTCCAGACTTCCTCTTAGTATAGGACGCATCGCCAAAATGTTGCCAGTAAAGCAAACCAAAATGTCAACGGCACCTAGCAGTAGAGTGAATTCGCACTAGCCCTTGGCTGAGAAGCCCTGCTGTGAAAAAATGCATTAGGCGGTTCTGTTTATATGAGCGCAGTGCCTCTGGAATGTAGTGGGACACGACACTGTAATTGCAAAAGTAGTTTTGCAGCACAGTTAATTTTTAAAGTTCTTTTTTTTAAAGAATGATTCTGTCTGCTTGATATACTTTTGCCTTTTATGCATTTTTTTTTCTGTGAATTTAACCCACAGTCCTTTTTGCTGAAATACTAAGTGCTGCATTGTAATCCCTAAAATATTTTTAAAAGACGTTCTGGAAAGGTGAAGGGATGGAGTTTCAGTACCCCATAAATATGGGATTGAAAGCTTTAATAAAAGTGGGTTCGGGTCCAAGATCAAAGTCAGCAGAGGCAAATTCTGAGACCTAGTCCCTCAGGATCTCACCAAGGCATGTATTTCTATTACTTTTAAAGAAAGAGGAGTTTAGCTTTTCGAGAACTTAGTCTCCATTCTCTCAACTGTCTGATAGTTGGTATTTACTCGCTATGCAGAAATCCTTTGGAAATATTGTGGAGTTCTTTTTCTATCTCAGGATGAAAATAAGATGGGTGGATCTGTATGCATGAGTTGCCAGTGTTAGCAGCTTCATGAAGAACGACTAGAAGTGTAGATTCCATCCTGGAGGCAGACTCAGGTCTGATTTGGGGGTGCATTGCCCTTGAGAGAAGCTCAAGGGCCTTATGAAGACTGCATTGTCATCCAGCTATGCATTTGTTCTAGCACCTCGATAAAAGGAACTTCTCTTTCCCCATCCACAAATTCCATTTTTTTTGAGATTATGAAAATCATATCAGGAATGAATAACATTAAAATGGAAAAATCATTTTCTCCACTCCCTGAAACATAAAAATAAAAGTGGGAAGAGTAAAGCGGCAGCGTTGTGAATGCAGTTATGAAAACGTGTGTGTCAGTGAAGAAAGCCATCTCTGCTGCAGCAGAATGACTTCTGCTCCACCCCTGTGTGGGCAATGCACCACCTTCTGTTGTCCTTAGAGTCCCATTTCCAGGGCTTCACAACAGTTTGAGTTGGTGCTACTGGGGACAGAGGAAGAATTTGACCTTTGTTAGAAACCATTTGGCTTCAGCGTATCAAGGTCTACAGTTGATGGTTTTTTAAAGAGCAAAGTATCAGCATATGAAATGTGACTGTATTAAGGTAGACTTCTAAAATTCCAATATGTTACACTTCCCAGAATGGACACATTGGTCAATGAATGAAAACAGTCTCCTATCAGCTCTGTTAGACTGTCTGACACAATGTACGGATGGAATCAATTCACAAGAAGAATGTCTGCAGGAGGGAGCAGAGGGGTTAATATTTAAATATGATTTACTCATACTTGTAGTAGTACTCATGACAATGAAAAAATGAGTTTAAGTGGACCTTAAGTCATATAATTGATGTGCTATAATTGCACAGCACAGGTAATTGGAATGAAGGTATTAAAGGAGGTCATTCAGGAATATCCAGACACGCACAAAAAAACTCAATGCTTGTAGTTTGGAAGGGATCTGGCACTCTGTCTGCTGAGATGTCTGGATATAACCAGCCTTAGATTTAGCTGTCATATGGCAGAAGCACATAAACACTCTCTTTCCTTTCTGGTGTGTCTGTGCCAATACACTGGGGATCTTTGAGAATATCTGATTAACCTCTGTATCCAAATGTTGTTTATAAGTTAAATATATCCAGCTTTGAAATAAAAAAAAAAAGAGTGAATTACCAGAGAAGACAAAAGAAATACTTGGGAGTATTCAAGAAACAAACAAAACTTCTGGGTTGCTGCAATATATACAATACTAGGGTTAGTTTAGAAGGAGACACTTTTGGATGTTAGGCTGGGGCCAGAATATGCTGAATATTAGCAGTGGGGACTGGTAAAATTAGGAATACAATTTAAAGATAGAGAAGATATAGAGGCTCTAGAGACTCAAAGATGATGTCAGATTTTAGGCATACAACTCAATAGACAGTGATTTCATTTAATGAGTTGGAGAAGACATGGATAGACTGCAGTTTGATGGAAGCTCTTTTAGTAGAAATCAATGGGACCTTTTGGATATAGCAATTTGGAAATACCTATTAGTGATAAACACAAAGAAAAGAAGATGGAGGCAGAATTTTGGTGACTTTAAAGGAGTGAATACTAGCAAAGAAGACTGAAGGAAGATAATGAGATGGGGGGAAAATCAAGCTATGTAGTATCACAGAAGACAAAACAGCATTTCTGGAGGGAAACTGAGAGTGGTAATTCTTTCAAATGTTACTGAGACATGCACAAAAATGAAAAGGGGATTTTTAGGGCAATGAAACCACTCTGTGTGGTACTAGAGTGGTTGAGTCAAGTCATTATACATTTGTCTAAACCCATAGACTGTACAACACCAGGAGTGAACTGTAATGTAAGCTGTGGTCTTTGGGTGATAATGATATGTCAATATAGGTCCATCAGTTGTAGCAAATGCACCACTCTGGGTGAGGATATTGATACTAGAGGAGGCTATGCATGTGCAGGAGCAGAGGGTGTAGGGGAAATCTCTGCACCTTCTGCTTAATATTGCTGTGTATCTAAATCTACTCTTAAAATAGCCTATTTAAAGAAAAAAATTAATACAAGACATTGGCTATTGGCATAAGCATGAGGATGACTACCAGAAACTTGTTTCAGTGAAAGTATGTAGAGTCCTCTTGGAGCTGGCTTAGGATAGAAAAAAAAAGTAAACTGTAAATATGGAAATATAAGCATATATCTTTTCAGAAGTTTTGCTGTGAGATGGATAGTTTGGCAGAGTTACCAGGCACAAAACTGATTATGTTTGAAGCCTTTTGGAAATTTTATGTATTTCCTTTGAATGTGACACTGAATAGAGGCTTATTTTAAGATGGATGTAAGCTTGTGAGTTGTAAAAATACTAAGAACAGCAAACATTTACAGAGCACTAAACTGTGCCAGATACTACTCGGAATGGGTAGGTCCTCTTACCAGCATTATGTGTATCATTTACCGTTTTCCTGAGGAGGAGACTGAAATGTAGAAATTAGAGTTACCTACGTTTATATGGCAGAGCTAAGAGTAGAAACGGTTTAGGATCTGAAACAAGCACACAAATAAGCAAAGAAGGCAGGAGTGTCTGTTGGATCCAAGGGGTTGTGGAAAGTCAGAATGAAAGTGGGTGCTAAGAAGTGCTTCTGAGCCTTGGCTGAGGGTCATGGGACTAAAGAACGTTTCTCAAAGTTTGTGCCACAAAGTAAATCGAAGGTGCCGCAGCCAAGCCAGAAGAAAGGATTCTGAATGATTGATATAAAGATAGATGCACTTTTACTGCAACAAGAACAGAAGTATAGAGATAAAAAAGAATGCAGTTAGAAAGGAGATTCACGAATTGAGAGCCAGGTGTCAGTTAAAGTTTATAAATGGATACTTTCAGGGTGTTACTTTTATTTTTTTCAGTGTTCTTAGTTTACATTTACTTGAGTAAGCTGGGTTTTTTGAAGGTGAGTGGCCAAGATAGATTGGACCGGAAAAATATGAGGCAGAGATGTAAGAGAGATGTAAGAAAGCTACAAAGTGCTATGGAGCTTTAAAAAAGTGAAGCAGTGTTTGAAGGATGAGAAGAGTTTTCACAGAAAATTGACCAGTTAAGATGGGCCTTAAAAAATGGATGAGAATTTAATGATGAGTGATTAGAAGGACATGTATTGTGGCTGGAGAAGCATCCTTAGTATCTCATCAAGCCATTCATTCATCCATTCATTCATAAAACATGTATTTATCGACCTATTACGGGTACAGCACTTTTAACATATTGAAAACTAGAGTATGAAAGAATAATTACAATACCAACATAATTTACTACCATTATGTGAAAGTCAATAATTTACAGCAGTTGTCCAAGTGGTTATTTCAGACTTAAAAAACACACCTTAGAAAAGCTGGAGCAATAAAATATATAGCATAATTTACACTGAATAGCATAGAACATCATATATATAGCATGCATATGAGAAATATATATTCAATAAAAATAGCCAATAAAACCAATATGTGTATACATTTTAATATACTTTCTTGTATTCAGTTCTCTGAAAAATATTTTTTGTTTTACCTGCCCTATGCCTCTATATTTATAACTACAATTAAATATGTAGTATAATTTAACATTGCACACTTTAACAAAAAACCTATTTACATAGTAATTATTTTACATAAATGTATACCATTTTATGGGACTCTAGATATTAAATCTACTTACTACATCTTCCCTACAACATTTGAAACTGATTAATTTCAGCTGAGGATTAGGAGCAAGTTTACTGAATTATTTTCATCATATCCAGGGTTTAATGACTCTAATTTTTATAAAATTAGATTGTTTAATAATCCACAAACAAGCTTTACACTACATTACAGATTTATTTACTTTTTGTTTCCATTTTGCTTAACAGAGTGTTTTAACCATTTATTCCATTTAATCATGTCTTTGATTACTGGTGATTTGTCATCTTATATTTAGGTATATACATTACATGCTCTAATTTTTCTTCATTGATAAAAGGATTATAACTTTCACTAATAAACAGATTTAATTTGTAACTAACTAGGATCATTTAACTCCTTCCTGCTTCCAGGCAAACTATCAGGACTTATATTTAACTACTTGAAGTTGATTTTATATCTGTCTAAATGTATCTTTTTTTATGAAAATGGTTTATTTCAAGATATAAATCATCTAGCTAATTGCCTCTACACCCCTTCAGTTTTCTCACTGAGGGCAACTTAACCTTCAGCTGTTGAAATCTGGCCACTATTTGTGAATTCAAAGTTTTCAGAACTATTGAAATTTCTATTTTCATCTAGTTCCTTAATTCTAACAACTGGACATCAGCCATGATCAAACAACCAAGCCCTTTCTTTGTACTAAGTTTCTAATAGCATAGTCTCCATGTTATTGTCACATGCCTGAACACTTGACAAGATATTACAACTATGAGCTAATTCTTTCGGTGGGGGATCTTCCTTCTTACCGTCAGACTTGCTCTATTCTCAGATTCTACTCCCTGTACCTCACCTGGGATCCATATCGTGTTTTTTGTTTTGTTTTGTTTTTGTATATATATATTTTTTTAATTGAAGTATAGTCAGTTTACAATGTTGTGTCAATTTCTGGTGTACAGCATGATAGTTCAGTCATACAAGAACATACATATATTTGTTTTCATAGTCTTTTTTACTGTAAGTTACCATAAGATATTGAATATAGTTCCCTGTAAATGCAATGGGTGACCCTGAACTGGATATTGTACCAGAATGAAAAGGGTTATTGAAATAATTAATGGTATTTGAATATAGACAATGTATTAGATAAAAGTGTATCAATATTAAATTTTCTGATGTTGATCACTGTACTATGGATATATCAGAGAATGTTCTTGAAGCTATGAAATACAAATTTTAGTGTTTAGATGAAAAAGACTGTGATAATTACTATTTTAGTCTCAAATACCTCAGAAAAAATTATATAGATGGATTGAGAACATAAAGCAAATAGTGTAAACATGTAAATAGCTGCTGAATTTGGATAAAAGTATACTGGAATCCTTTGTAGTATGCTGATTTTTTTTTTGGTAATTTGCAAATTCTATCAAAAAAGAAAAAAATTATTGGATGTATAAGTGGAATTTTAATATGAAAAAATATGATCATTTGACATTCTGTAAACAGCTTAGTTTTAGAAAGCTAAACATATTCTTGAAGACAATTTATTAAACTTATAAGAATCATCTTAAGTATTTGGAAATATTTTGCTTGTTACTATTTGAAGCTTATTTCTTCAGGTATTTTAGTGCTTAAAGAGAAAACTGAACACTTTAAATACATAATAAATTAATTTGATGAAGTTTTCAAGTGGAAATTATTATTGAAATATTGAGTTGATTTTTTCTAACTATAATCAGAGCCTCTCCAGAAAATAGTATTTCTTTGGAACATGAAATTTAATTGATAAATAATATAACGACATATATAGATACAACTTAACAACTTAAATATAACTAATTTTTCTAATTTGTTAACAAAAACTGTCTTTTGAAATCAGAATCTGCCTCCTAGCAATTAAAAAAAAAAAGAGGAAAATATCCACATTAATTGATTTCACGCCCTGGACCTGATTTTCTGTACTGAGGCTCCCCTCCTGGGATGTGGTTGTTGCTGTGCTTTGCAGTTTATTCACTACTTATCTGTCTACCTCAACTCTTTTTTTTTTGCCCATAAGATGACTGTCTCTGTTAGGACTAGCCAAATTATCATTGTTTTAAGATTAGATTGAATGTTTATAATGTAAGATCTTAATGGAGAAGAGGATGAAATCATTTGGGGTAGATAATTCAATCAGGACTAAAGATTGAAAAAATTTGTGCAAATAGTGAAAACCACTGCTTCTTCCTTTTTAGAAAAACAGAGGTCACTTGGCAAATCAGCATCCTCTGGGGAGATCTTGCATGTGTCTGAAGTATGTTCTTATAACTTTTGATGTAATTTCTATTTAATCATATTTGACAGCACTTAACAATTAAAGACACCATATTTTGACCCTGAGTTCTTAAGTCAGTTCTATAAAGTGACACTTGTGTTTGCTTTTGTGGAGAGGAAGGATTTGTCTTGATTGCTGATTTTCCTTTTATATCATTTGATGTTTTAGAATCGTGACATATTTGTAAGGTCAAGTAAAAAAATACGCTGATGTGGAGAAATATGCAAGAACACGGTTTGCTTTTCAACTTTTGTTCTCTAGTTGAGGCAAAGTTAAAAAAAAACAAACTGAAGTTTTATAGGACAAACTCATACTTCCCAGATGTGCTTATTACAGAAAAAAAGAAAAGTAGTTAACTTTCTATTGTTTAAATATTTCCTAACAAGTTCTGCTCAGGACAAATTAATTGATAACATTTTAAGAATTATCTGGAAAATAAAGGTTAAGCAAAGGACAACTTTTATAACCAAATGAGTTAAAAAAAAAAGTTTCATTTGCTTTTCAGTTAACTTTAACGTACAGAATAGTTTTTGATTCATAGAAAAATTGAGAAGCTAATAACTAGAGTTCCCATGTACCCCTCATCCAGTCTCTTCTATTATTAACATCATTATTAACATTACAAAATAGGGTATATTTGTCACAATTAATAAACAAATGTGATTACACTATTATTTATTAAAGTATCTAGTTTATCAGATTAACTTAGCTTATACCCAACATCTTTTTTTCTCTTCCAGGATCCCATTCAGAGTGCCACATTACTTTTTAGTACTGATGTCTCCTTAGGCTCTTCTTGGTTGTGACAATTTTTTAGACTTCCCTGCTTTCTTGTTTTAGATCAGGAATTCTCAAAATTGTAAGAGTTGGAATAATGACTTCCAGGTTCTTTACATCCTGAAGCTGAAACTATCAAGTCTAAATTATATTTTCAACTTTCCACTGGTTATTGTCTCCCCTCTCTATATGTTTGCAAAGAGACACTATGCTTCGCCACATTGCCTTAACAGTACGTTATTTTTTAGTTAAATATTTGATGAGCAAGAATTAAAATTTCCCAAGGAACTTCAAAACATTTAAAAGCAGGTAAATTTGTTTTTAAAATTTTTTTTTTTTATTTTTAAATCCATTTTTTAACATGAGGTTAAGACAACTGTTATACTTACCATATGCTTGTGTAGGAACATGTTCTGTGCATCTGTTATTTTACTGATTGATTAGGAATATGTTATGAGAATTGTGAATTTGAAACCTCTCTAGTTACTGGCATCTACCACAACCTTAGTCCTGAAGAAATGAAAATTAGCCACCAAGAGTGAAAGTCAGTTTCGGAAAAAATATATACCAACTTCCTGATGTAGAAAATAAAATCATGCTAAAATGAGATTTCTTTTTTGTTTTTTTCTTTCTCTTTCCTTCTTCCTTTCTTTCATTAAATTGAAGAATAAAAGTCATCGTAAAATGAAAATATATTTCCTGGCTTAAAATGACTTAAATGAAATAAATAAAAGACAAAATTACAGAGAACACAAAATTTAGGTAGCAGGAATCCTAAGTGAAGCATGGTTAATTAAATTTCCTAAAAAATGGAGAGATATATATAGATGTGTGTGTGTATATATATATATGGTGTCAGTATATATTAATTTAATATTTCGTCTCCAGATATTTATTAGGTACCTATTACACACTAAATCCCATTAGAAAATAAACACAAGAATGATGCAGATTTTTGTTTGAAGGAACAGATACTCACAGTATAATAGAATGGATATATCTGGAGGGGATGTTATACAGAATTGAATCCAACACCTACATTCAGCGACCAGGAAACTGAAGACCAGAGACTTCATTACAAAATGAATGTCAGTATCTCTAAAACCCGGTTCCTTGCTATAGTAGAAGAAATGTATTAAAAATAGTAAGAACAAAACTATAATGCAAAGATTAATGTAGTATATGTTATCAGAAAGTACTGATAAAATGCTATGTGTATGAAAATCATTTCATGTAAAGTAATTCAAAAACCACTTCTAGGTTTTTTTAGAATTACTACTTCAGTACCCAAAGTGATGTCCTCAGGGTTAATGGAGATCAGTTGGTCACCAGAACTTGAAAATATATTCACAGTATCTAGCTGTTTAAAGAAAAAATTTAGCTTAATCTATCACATTAGCTTCCCACTTGAAAATTCTGGTTTTTATCTCCATAGCTTTCTCCCTATACATAGCTCTTGTCAAAATATTTCACACGTAATCACAAAATCTTGGCCAAATATCTCATACCTGTCTTCAGTGTTTCTGTTCCAAATAGGTACTAGTAACACTTATCAAATATTGAGTAAACAACATGCTGGAAAAATCACAATACCTTTAGTAATCATCTGCTTCCAATAATACAGTCCCAAAACAGCAGTTAGTAGGATGTGTGTAATTTCACAACTTGTGTGCTTGGCAGTTACACTAAAATCAACATTTGGTGATAAAGTTATTTCTGGCAATGTGTGTTATTTATGTCAAAGACAATATATGTGTTACGTTTGAAGAAATTCTCACAAGCCATATACTGGGACAGAATATATGCAAGACTGCAGTAGGCACCTTCTTAGATGACTCCTCAGAATGAATCCTCATCCCAGAATTCTCAGCCTTGTTAGTGTGTATTGGACCTAGTGACTTGCTTCTAATGAATAGAACATGCCAAAGGGAACATGATACCACTTCCATGATTAGGTTATGGAAGGTTGTGACTTCAGCTTGCTAGCCTTCTCCCTCTTGCCCTCTTGCAGAGCACGATGCAGCAAGCTTCCATGTTGTAAACTGCTTTATGGGGAGACACACATGGCAAGGAACCAAGGGACACTTCCAGACAAGAGCTTGTGAGGATCAAGGACTCAGTTCAAAAACATGGGAGGAGCTAAATCCTGCCAACATCAGGTGAGTAAACAGGGGACGTCACCCCAGTCTAGGCTTGTGATGACTGCAGCTAAGCTGTGTACAGATCCTTGCCTCATAGAAACTGTGGGGTAAAAAAGTGCATGTTGTTTTATGCTGGTACCTTTTGGTGTAATTTGTTTCACAATGATAAATAACTAATACGTGGTTTTAATGAACAACTTGTGCTAGTGATGATGTTTATCTTGATGTGCTGTGATAAAACAGTTTTTCTTAATTGTTTTGATGACAGATTGCCTCGCCCTGAGTCACTATTTTAAGACTCAGAAAAGGAACTTAAAATGAATTAACAAATACCTACTTTCCAAGGGGTATTTCCATCTAAAAAGAAGAATCTAACATGAGATAGACACTTTAAGTTGGATAAATGCCACTGATATTAAATCACAATTCAAGACACCCATTCTTCCTTCCAGGAACCTGCCCACCAATCTTGATTGTGAGATGTAAATGTATCTTGAATTTTTACTAGGGAGTAAAATGATTCTTAGAAGACGACAAAGGTTCTCTTCACTATGACAATGACCATCTGCAAGTTATTTCAAGGTTCTGAATTTTCATCTCAGCAGAAAATTAATTATAAGACTATCTCAGCTTTTAATGGATTTTGAATGATCTAAAAATCCTCTCTGTATATTTAATGTATAATTCTTTTATATTAATAGCAGAACAGATATGAGGAATAAACTTTATGAAGCATACAGAACATCAATAACTCACCATGTATTTGAAGTCTTACACTTACTTTTTTTAAATGTATGCTCTGAATAAGATCAATTTTCTCATAAGAAGCATTTGCAATGTAGCTGAAAATACCTAATAGAAATTTGTGTTATTTCTTTAGGATGAATGCTGACTAATTTTCTCTCTCTTGCTTGTTTAGTATAACTTTTTGTTCAAAATTTATTTGAAAGTTACTTTCACAACTGTAACACAAATATTTTCAAGCATAAGAAAATGGTTTTTTTTTTTTGTTTGTTTGCTAACCTAAATGGCATAATTGTTCTTATCGGTGGTAGCATGATATACAAAAGTTCAAATTAGTCATGGAGCCCAAGAAAGCATTGTGAAGTGTTTACAGTTGATAATGACTTGGTAAAAATGTGTTTTTGTTAGATGTTGTGAAACTGCAACATTATACCAACCATTATAGATTTTACAAAAAGTGGATCAAAGTAATGAAGAAACAACCAAACTATGCAATTTGACTATGGGCTATCTATACCTCAGTTTTAACATTTATTAAAATGGGGATAGTATAATAGTACTCATCTCAAAGAGTTGCTGTAAGGAATAAAGGAGTTACTATTGGTAGGGTGTTTAAACAGTGCCTAGCACATGTAAAGTGCTGTATGTATCAACTATTATTATATTTTTATCATTTTTAGCATTATAATTCTGGCAGGAAATTACAGCTGTGTTGTTTGCTGCAAAGATGCATTCAGATACCTTGACCATAAAAAACAGTGCAATTCACCAAAATAGTAAATGCTGACCCATGTAAAATTTGTCATATAGTTAATTTAGAGTAAGAAATACATATCCTTTCAGTTAATAACTAAATGTAGATAGGTAGATAGAAATAGAGATAGATAGATAGATAGATAGTTAGATAGATAGATAGATAGATAGATAGATAGATAGATAGATAGATAGATAGAAAGAAAGAAAGAAAGAAAGAAAGGAAGAAAGAAAGAAAGAAAGAAAGGAAGAAAGGAAGAAAGGAAGAAAGAAAGAAAGAAAACCTAAAATACTCCTGACAGTTGTCTGACAGAGTAGTATACAAAATAACCAAAAATTCTTCCTCTTTTTGAGTTTACATTTCAGTGGCGGGGAAGGTGTGCAGATATAGAAGACAAATGAATACCTATGTGGTATGCCAGATGGTCATAAATGTTAAATGATACAGGAAGAAAATTAAAAGAAATAAAGGGCCACTAGTAGAAGGGTGAGGGGGGATGCTCTAATTTTAAATAGAGTGCTCAGAAAAGGACTCCTTGAAGAAGAAACATTTGACCAAAGGCTAAAGGAGGTGAGGAATAAACCACAAGGATAAGGGAGAGTGCTCTTCAGACATAGAAAACTGTTAATGCAAAGGCCCTGAGGTAGAATGGTACCTGGTGTGTTCCAGGAAATCTTAATAAAATATTTTACCTTAATATCTAATGTAAAATGATCACAATATTTCTTATACCAAGAGGCCATTTTAGATGTTTTTTATCTTAAATACCTGATTTTTATTAAATTAAAATTATAACACTTATAGTAAAAGTGTAGTAAGTTCAACAGATCTGAAATGTACATAGCATTTTGAATTTTACAATGCATTACACTATTTAGTGGTTTCAGAAACCTTGTGAAATGATGTTGTCTTTATAGAAGATAAGATAATGAGGTTCAGATAGTTTAGGCAATTCAGTCAAAGTTACCTAGGGTATTAGTGAAAAAAATATACCTTTAGCCCACATAAGCAACAAAATTCCATTATTTTTCTTGTGGTGTAACAGTTTCAAATTGCAAGAAGTTCTCAAAAATAAGATATATGACATTTATCACCTTTTATTGATCTTATGAAGTATTTTCATATTTAAATAAACTCCAAAATTTGTAATTTTGTGTCATTTCTTAGCTCAACTTCATATTAAGGAAAACAAAATATTTTGGAAAAATATTCCTACAGAGTTTAGTGCTTATTTTTTAGCTATTGTATTATCTATCTTATTTTCTCCAATATAAGTAGTAGTAAATGGTTTCTCCAGTAGTAAAATGGTTGATACTTAATGGAAGAAGGAACAATACCTTAAAACAGGGACTAATCAGATAACTACATGCGCGCACGCACACACACACACACACAGACCTGAAGTGCCTGTTCTGACTACACTAGGTTTATGTCATCACTGAACTTTCATTTGTTAAAGATGAGGACAATGCACCCATTCAAAGGCAGAGTTGTGAAATTTAATCTCACAAAGACTCTTACAGCCAAGTAGATTTTATTTTTGTCATAGGTTAAGTTTGATTTACTGTGGAAATATAGTGCTAAAACCTACCATTTAAAAAAAAAATCCGAGTTTTATAATAATAAGCAATTAACCGCACAACTATATATTATGATACAGTATATTAAGTATCTGCGATGCTATCTCTACAAGAATATCTTAAATTTATTAGAAATCCTAGAATTTCATACTTCTAATCAAAGAAATACAGAACAAAATTTTATTTTGATATATATTTTAAAACATGTTAACAAAAAAATCTACCACTGATCTGTCAGAAGTATATTTCTGGATTATGTACATTTTATAATTGCTTTAGTAACTACATTGTTATGTACAAAATAAAGTCACAATATAAATACATTTTGGGTATTAAATATTGCAGAGAGTACAAGAAATAATCACTAATACCTGTTTTACACTTCTTATAAAAAGGAAAATTATGCTAAATTACAACCTGTATGAAATATGAGTCTAGTTTTCGAGAAGCTTTTAAAAGTATTCATGAATTCTTCTAAAAGAAACATGTCTTTGTATCAACTAAAATACATTGCTATCATATTTCTACATATATGTACTCTGAATTTAAAGAATGAGTATGTACTTCCACTAACTAAAAATTTAGCTTAAAATACCTTGTCATGAATGAACTGTACTATTAAATAACACCTAAAAAGTTAGCCTTTCTACCTTAAATTGAATTTCTTCTCTCCAGTGTATGCACTGATTTACAAAACAACAAAATTTTCATCATTCAATATATAGGCTCACCACTGTAATAGATGTCTGTTACTTTTTTGCTAACCACAATGCTGGACGTATGTTAAGTTTTCCCTGCTCAGCATAAGTGCACAATTTTTCCTATTGGAAACGTTCCCACTTTCTTTTCCAGAGCCACCATACCCCTGTCTCATCCTCATGGTTCAAGGTTAGGTAAGTGGCCCAGTAAGATTCCATTTCAAAATATTTTCTGCAGTTTTGGGAAAGAGAAATCTCATTTTCATTTGAGATAATGAAGCTAGCAGAACAGAGATTTGGAGCTATAAGGATCATCTGGCCAAATGTGAATAGAGAAGGCTCTCTGCCTTCTTGAGGGTGAAACCAATATAGGGAAAAGTAAGATTAAGGTTTGAGAAAATGCAGGTTCCTGAAGACAGATTTAAACTCCTGGGGCCAGTCATTCCTGAAGCTGATTCTCTAAGTTTTGCTTTTCAATGAACTTATACATTTCCACTTTGAGTTCAATTTTTGTTGCCACAAAGAGCCTTGAATAGTTTTAAAATATTGCTTACTAAAACATCCTTTAAATTGAAACATTTTATAAGAAGAAAAAAATCAAACTTCCTTCAATATGAATTCTTTAAGAAGAAACTATCAATCCAGCCTTTATGTATTATAAAGTTTCTAATTCTACGCAACGATAGATACTTGTAAACTTGGTTTTTCAATCTGTAGATCAAAATGTGGTTATAATTTCAACCACAACTTTTGAAAATCTAATTGGTTTCAATTAAGGTACATAAACCATATCCACTGCTTAGATGAAACTGAGAAAAACTGACAAGTTTCTTCATTCGTAACACATAAAAACCACCCATAAAATACATCAATCCCAAATGTGTGTGGCCATATTTCTTGATTTAGATTTTACAGCAGCTTTTCATAGGAATGTTAACCCAGTGAAGGGGAATGTCCCAGCCACGCAGTAGGGGAACATCAAGGCATATCTTATAAACCACGTGAATTTGAATAACTTTCTTCACACTCGAAAGCCTCGGGTTTTTTTCTGTATTGTGATAATATTTACTATCAAGAGTGGTGGCTGTGATTGATCAGACTGTACATGGGAGAATATTTTGTGAACTGTTCAATGCTGTACAAATATTACATGTATGTGTATGTATGTATATGTGTATATATATTCTGTGCATGCATATATGTGCATTACATATATATGTAATTGTATTTCAAAAATCCCAGAAATCTGTCCAGATTTTGCAAGGTGTTTATACACCCTGGTGGTAAGAGTGCTATCTCTGCAGCCAGGCATCTCAGTTGAGATCAGATCTCTCCCACTTACTAGTCATATGACCTTGGGCAAGTGTATTTATATTCTTGGTGCCTCAGTTCCCTTATATGTAAATAATTTTCATTAATTTGAGACAATTTTATTAGTTTGAGACAATTAGAACTTCCTTTCAGTGTTCTAGAAACCGGCGGAGATATTTGAGATGATATAAGACAATTTTTTTTTTTATCTTAGAGACAAACTTCTTCTGTGATGTCAGCAAAGGAAGAATGTGAAGGGGTCACATTTACACTAAGCTATCTGGGATCTATCTATCAATCATGTATCTATCTTCCATCTTTTTTTTTTCTATCTAAGTATCTATCGATACACATCCATACACAAAACCAACAAGCAACCTTCAAGTGAGTTTGGGTTTAAAATCATCAAGCTCATTATTGGAATTTTCTTGAAAAGATCTTGCGCAGTAATGTAGGCATGAAAATTAATGATTGAGAACATAAGGCAGAAAAACCAGTGAAGACCGTCATAATTCTCTCAATGAGAGATGAAGGTTCAAGATTCAGGAGTTATTAACAATTTGGTATCTTTACAATATCAAGCCTCAAATCATGGGGGCCAGATACCATGCCAATAAATACAAGATCTGAAAGAATAATCCTAAATTCAATGGGATTGGAAATTGCTGATTATACCATCAGTCCCTCAAAAATATTAAATCATAGATCTTATTAGGCTATATAGGATATATTCAAGTGTCTGCAAACAGCAGGGAAGGGTTTTTTTAAATGTCATAATAAATGCATAACAAAAGAAAAAAAGTGTTTTCAACTTGATTTTTTTTAATGTAAAGAAATACAGTGGCAGAATGCTGGAGATGAGACAAAACTTTTTTGATTACATCTTTAAATTCTCAAGTTTTCAATGGCATTCTTTAAAATATGGAACAGTATTATTACTCTGTGAATTTGATTCCAATATTAAAAGACATTAATGTTTACTTAGGTACAAATCCATGGATACTTAAAACAGAGTGAAAAAGCAGATGTTTATATATTCACATATGGTCTCACATGATTTTTTTGAGATTGAGAAAAAAATCTGTTCTAGACATTGGAATTTACCAACATAATCATCATCTTTAAAATAATGTCATGAAAATAATTTAAAGAAAGAGTCTAGCTACTCAAAAAAAAAAAAAAAGGTCCAAAATGTATTACTACAGGGTAAAATTAAGGCAGCCACATGTTAGAAGGAACAAGTGAAGACATTGATGTGCTATGCATTACTCCTCAGAATCTTTCCACTAATCTCGCTAGTCTATATGTCCCCTAAGAAAAGAAATCAAGTCTCCTTTATCATTTCTGTTCTTGGAATAGTATCCAGGATATAGAAGGTGTCTAATAAAAATTTATTTCTTAAATACAATTGTAGTAAGAAAATGGGAAATAATTTATTGAAATAAGTAAATGCTTACTGTGCATTCACTATCACTCAGAATGGTGAAGAGTTTTATAAGGCTACAAGTGAAATGATTTAGTCTTAACATGGAATAAACTTGCATGGAGGCCAAGGGCACAATATATATGCATGATACAGTTGAAAGTAGGATTTGAGAATTCTCACAGCATGCAATGATAAATCCTAGATCAGAGGAAGTAAACTTCAATTATTTTAAACATAATATTTTGTTTTATTACAAGTAATTGGGTAATTGAAAAACCCTTGAAATAGCTAAAGAAGCAGAGTTGAGGCTTGTTCTTAAACAATGACTGCTAAACAGTACTACACATTAGACCAACACGGGAGCTTCTATTTCTGCACTAACCAGGAATGGGAGGAACTAGGAAGGACTGCTGAATTCAAAACAACACCAGTGTGGTTGTGAGCTGAGGAGCTGGAAAGTACAGATGTGATAACAGCTCATCATCCAAGAAGCTAGTGAATGGACACCTGAACGCTGCGGTAGACAACCTACTATCTCCAGCACTGAGACTGGCAATAGAATGGTACTCTCTCTGATATCGAACTCTCAGATCTCAACAAGTACATCCACTTAACAGTCTCTTATTTCCAGGCAAAACTCTACACACAATAGAAACTGAATTTCTAGCCCATGCATCATAGGTAAGTAGACCACAGGAAAATTAAGTGGATGCTGCAGACCAATCCATCAAATGCACAACAGCCCTCGACTTGGATTCTTCATCTGCAGCAGCCCTCTGCCTGTACTTGTACTTTCCAACAATAATGTAGTTGCAACGACAAACTTCTGTCAAACACACGCATCATGTGTATCCCTTATATAAATGAAAAGTCCCAAAAGATTTAGTAGACAAGTTGAAAATAACTCTAAGATATTTGATCTAATAAACTGAAAGGAAAAAAGTGGCGTATCCTGAAATGTGAAAGGCTATCAGAGGAAATACTAGGAATTCAGTTCTGGATCTGTAGCCTTAACACATGGTCCCACTCTTAAGCATATGGTCAGAGACAGATCTACAAACCCTCCCTTCTTTCCTCCCTACCCTTCTTTCCCCCTCCCCCACTCTTCCTTTCTCTTGCTTTTTCTCTTTCTTTTTATCTCTCTCTTTCTTTTTCTTTTTCCTCTTTTGCTCTCCCTCCTCCCTTTCCTTTCTTGAGTCCGTCCCTCTGTTCTTCTCTTCCGTTGGTCCCTTAATTATTCATGAGCAGATTATAATCACAGTTTTAGCATTTATTTTCAATCAACACATTAACATATCAAAACACTGTGGTGAAAGACTGTGTCTTATCCAAAAGAGTATTTTGTTGACTTGGAATATTTTGTTGCCTATGTGGAATTTATTAAAACCTTGACAAATATTTAGTAAGTTTATCAGATTTATCTTACAGATAACTTTAATTCATGTGTCACATATACTTTCACATTATATTTTGAGGAAGTTTTAAAAATGTTTATGTATTTATATATCTGCATCTTTAGATGAAAAAATATACATTAAGTATTTTGACTAACTTCTTTTTCTCAAGATAAAAAAAAGTTACATAGTCTGTGTTGCTTTATTTTTCTGGTTTTCCTTATTCTCTTGTCTGTATGAAATATTCTTATACCACATAGCTTTCTGGGAATCTACTACCTTGCCTCCCAGTCTGCCATCCTTTTGGAAGCATTTCCTAGTCAAGCTGCTGCTTTGGATGCAGGGAAAATGAAGTTCTTTTCCTGAACATATTTGCACAACCTTGTAGTAACATTTTCATGTAACACTGTCATTATTGTTAATTCACCTGAGATGTCTACCCCACTAGACGCTAATCTCTCTGGGGGAAGGGAACATATGTTCACTTCTATATTCATTACCTCTTTCAGTTAACATTAACATTATTTTTTAATGAAAGCTTACCAGCTTTACAATAAAAATTGAATAACTCATATCCCCTATTCTTAAAAATTTTTTAATCTAATAGGATGGGGAGAGGGTATAGCTCAAGTGGTAGAGCGCATGCTTAGCATGCATGAGGTCCTGCGCTCAATCCCCAGTACCTCCTCTAAAAGTAAAGAAAGAAAGAAAGAAAGAAACCTAATTACCTGCCCCCACCAAAAAAAAAAAAAAAAAAAAAAAAACCCTTAAAAAATCTATTAGGAATTATTCAGTATGACATAATAAGTACAATGATAAAGGTAGCCCAAGCATGTTGAAGTTACTTAATAATAAATTCTTGAATAAATGAAAGAATTAACAATGAATCTTCTGACAAGAACAACAGAATCAATGATAGTGAAACCTTTTATGTTTGCACCTGAAGCAATGACCTAAATTTTTCTTTTTTTCACATTAATTCACAAATATTAAAAATCACTGTTATGGACATTTCTTAGGTATTAAAGATGCTGGGCTTATTAAATAAGCACACAGTTCTAAGACCCAAAGGCAGTTGATTTCAGTGTTCTGTCAGAGAATACCCAAATATTTATCTAAATATTTTATTAATATAATATTCATGCAGAGTATGTGAAAAGCCAGTGTTCCCATTATTGCTCTTCAGAGCATGAATTAAGATGTAAAAATTTATTAAAGATAATTACAGCCTTCAGTTTCCTATTAAATAATGGCTTAACATGAAATATATCATAACCTTACCATCATCTTTATCATATATATTCTAAAATATTCATGAATATAATAAAGATGTATATATATATATGCTATTTGCTTACACACAAAATGTCATTTATACAAAATAATGTTGGTTTTCTCTTATTTATATGTTACTAATTTCTTTCTCCAGGAAAATATTTCACATCAGCACAAAAGATAATAGCATATGCCAGCCTCACTCTATTATGCGCTGTGTCTATTTTCTTCTTGTTGGAAATTAAAAATAACAGTAGTGAGCAGAGAGAGTTTATAAGCTTAAATAATTTATTCTGTGACATATAAATATATAGCTTTAATTATAGCAAATATATTGGCAATTTCACAAACACAAAACTGCCACATTTAAATGACTTGTAGTATTAGTCATTGTTTAAACAATTTTTAGAAAACTAAGTGACAGGGTATATTGGTTAAGTCATAAACATACTTAGCAGCAAAGTACTTAATTAGCCCAAAATGGGAAAACAAATTATCATTTTGAAATAACTACCATTTTTTCCCACATACTCCAGAGCCATCAGCTATGGGAACTCGTATCATGATTTCTGTTTTTACGTCCCAAGCTGACTTCCTCCTATGTTGATTGAGTGCCTACGACATGCCAGGGGCTTTCCTTTGTGCTCGTGATATATCATGGAACAGAAGACACAAAACCTGCTACCGTCGTGTGATTTTCAGTTGGGAGCACGAGTTAATGAAGAATGAACAAAATAAATATGTCAAGTGAGTGTGTATTTGGAGATGGTAAGGTAAAAAAGGGTAGAGCAGGGAAGCTGCCTTGCAGGTGTGGGAGGAGTTAGGATGCGGTTTTAAACAGGGTCTTAGGGTTTCAGGGTCACCTTAATTAGAAGGTAGGCCTTCAGCAAAGATTTGAAGAGCTTGGGGGAGCTCTTTAGGGGAAAAGAATCCCGGGTAGGGAAACAGGGCAAGTGTTTGTTTGCAGACAAACAAGGCTAGAATGGCTGCAGGCAAGTGAACTGGGGGTGGGCAGGAGAAGGCTCTTAGAACGGACACAACTTGGCATCATCTCACAAAGGACTGTGAAGCCAGCGGGTGCCCATTGGCTTGTATTCTGAGTGAAGCAGGGGAGACAATGGAGGGTTTCAATCAGAGAGATTTCACAGATGTTCATTTTACCAGGGATATTCCTTTATTCCTGATAAAATACTGGAGAATGTAGCTCATCAGCAGAGACTTACCTAGCATGCCACTGGTCAAACTGGACCACGTGGGCCCCTCCACAGCAGGCTTGCCCCTCATACCTGCGCCATGAAGGAGCAGGTGGGATTCACATTCTTTGTGGGAAGTTGGATTCCCAGATTATAAAGAATAAAAGGAGAGTATAGGAATAAGGAGGTAGCTTTTCTTTCCAAATTTTCAAATCAGATTAAAGAAGTGAATGAGGGGTACAGAAGAATCTGAAGTAGTTTATGGGGAGCTTCTCCAAGTCAAATAGGAAATCAGTATTGGGAAAGAAATGTTTCTTTCTAAGAGGACCAATCTTGGCTGCATTTCTACCATGCTATAAGGAGTCTACCTCTGTAAGGAAGGCCTGAGATTATCCAGTTGAGTTAATCACTGTAATTCAGGTGCATGCTGCAGGTCATGTGACCTTGCACTGAAGCCCCATGTTCAAATCTAGTTTGAATCAATAATAGCGATTTAATCTACATCAATCTGATTTCTCATTTCTCAGTTGCTTGGAAATCAGGAGAGGGGCAGTATCTATTAATTACTTAAACTGGAACAAAATGGAAACATGAATGATCAAAAGCAGTGGGGGGAACCAGAAGGTGTCACGTGGAGGAGACGAGAAAGAAGTGCTCATCCTCTGAAAGGAAAACTATCGAGACAAGGGCATTAGCATTGGCCCATTAATTTCGGTTCCATGGATACAGCATTTGCATTGAGTTCCCAAGACAGTGGCATCTGAATTTTCCAGTATCAGAGAGGGGGTATGGACTAATGGGCAGTGGCACCAGGCACCCAAATATATTAAAACATATATTTAGAACTGAGAGAGATGAGAGTCATTTCAAGAGTCCTTACTTTCTTTTGAAAAGTATGATGACACTGGGTTGGAGCAAATTGTAGAATAGCTGTCGTTAAAATTTTGGATGCCTAATAAAATTTTTGCTGTCACCTCTCAGGAGATCACCAAAGAGTAATTAAAATGTTTCATTTGAGGAGAGCATAGACATCCCTAATTTGAAGCATATGTTGGAGCGAGTATATTTTAGGTGAGAAAAAAAGCAAGCTGATCTGTACAAGAGTGTTAAAGTGTTAACCTGATACAGAGAAAAATCTCAGAAATATGTCTTGCAATTTGTATGTAGAAAAGAACAAACGGAATATATGTAGAAAAATAAGTTTGAACTACATAAAGGAAGCAAAATGTTCTCACTAAACTTTAAATCTATTCTTAATTCTAAGCCCTACAATGGAGTTTCAGAATTCATTCACTTTGAGTATTTTGCTACAGGAATAATTCTTTGGAATATTAATGCAGAAGGAGCATCTATGTTAAATTGAAGCAAGGAAGGATTGGTATTGTGACGATGCTTGCAAAGTTATTTCAGTTTTAAGATTCTCAGCCTTCGGCGTGCAGATGAGTAATACGGAAGCTTCCTAAGATGCAGATTCTAAGACTTCAGCGCCAGAAATTCAGATTCACTGGATCTCGGATAGGGCATAGACATGACTGTAATGAGCTCTCCACATGAGTCCAGTAAGTCCAATCAGTGTTGCCCGACACATGCTAGGGAAAGCTGCAGTGGTCTGTGTTAGCAGTGATGAAGACTTGAACTTGGGGTTGGCTGTGGAATGAAAAAAAGACAACAAACGAAGGAGAAATGTTGAATGTTCAACTATCAAGTTTGACCAAGTAAGTGTAAATACTGGATAAAAGAGGACTCATGAGCAGTCCTGACAACTTAAGCCCTGGCAATGAAGAGAGTCTTCACATTCTTAATGCAAATGAGAACTACATTTTAGAGCAGGAAGATAAATTTTGCTTTAAGAGAGCTAGAGTTTAAGATGGCATAAAGAAAATGAAATAGAGATGCTCACCAAAGTACACAAATGCTTTAGGGCCAGGGAGAGTGATGGAAGTAGTGAGACTTCGATTCAGCAATCAGCTATGTATATTAAGAAGTAAAATTGTAAAAGTGGCTAAAAGGAATATAAAGCTCAGACAATCCATTAAGTATCTGGGGAGAGTCGGGAGGGCTGAGGTTTGGACCTAGTCATGAAACTCACGTTTTCCCTGAGAAGTGACCCTTGAAATAAAATTGTAAGTTGGAACAGGGATTAATATTGGGAAGAAGTTAAGAAAGCGTAATCCAAGTAGAGGCCACAGCCCCTGGGAACACCCAGAGACACGGGGGTGGGAAAAGCCACTTTCCAAGGAGCATCTGCAAGGAGATGTGACTGGAGGACCAGGAAAGGCAAGGTTCTGAGGACTTTTGTCTTTGTAGACCCAGTACAATAAATTTTTCTTTACAGTAAGAGCAATAAGAAGTCATAGGAGGCTTTTTAAGGGAGGAGAGTCCGAGAACCAGGTGCTGAGGACTTGCCATAAGGTGCTGTCATAATTTGGGAGCAGGTATGAACTGCACTGTTGATCTCAGCCTGCTGCTGCCTCCCCTCATGTGCACTACAGGACAGCTGAATGTATCACTAAGAGGCCGCTCTGCCAGGTGCCTGTCCTGACTCACACTCATTGTGTTACTTTGGAGAAATTCCTTAATTCAGTGCTTCTCAATGTTGGCTTCATGTTAGAACCATTTGGGGGCTTTAAAAAATACCAGTGTCCACCCTCACCTCCCAGAGATTCTGAAGTCAAGACCTGGCAGTATTTTCCAAACATCTTCAGGTATTTCTCATGTGTCTCCAAGACTGAGACCCATCGACTGTCACTCAATGTCTGTTTCCTCATCTCTAAAAGTGGGCTGATAGTAATGGTATGTGAACCTTGGAGATGCTGTGAGAGGATATGAGTCTGAAAATACGTGGCCTAGACCTGGGCATATAGGGAGAGTTCAGTGCACATCAGCCGTTGTCACGGTCACTTCCTACAGTCATTCCCTCTGTGGCCCAAGTCTTCACCACACAGCACATCCATGGGAATAGCTCTTTCTTCAGCTTCCAGACTGCTACTCTGTCATGCAATGGTTCTTTTTCATTAACTGGTTATAGGAGGCCAGGGGTTTGTTAGGTGGTGAGGTTTCCCTGCTTTCTGCTTATAGATGTAGTAAAAATGCATTTGCATCACTTTTTCTAGAGGTGTGTTCTCACAAATTATTTATGCTTTTTTTCTCTCATTCCTTCCTGAATACAAACTGTTTTTCTCCTTACCCCTCCCCATCCATCAACAGGCCTTCCTTATTACCATCAGTATTCAAAATACAAAATGAACAAATAAAGCAAAAAGCAAAAACCCCTAAAAATTAACAGCCAAAAAACCCCCTTATTTGGACGGTAGGTGGACCTTTAAATGTAAATATAGATACATTTTTTAAATGTTGACTATGGTTATATTATGTAATGCCACTCTTAAAACATGAAACTGTACTATGCCAAATAGTTGTAGAATCAAAATTTTGGATGACATCATTGCATTCTCCATAGAAGTCCCTTAATAGAAAGAGTGTTCAGTGCCATCTGCCCGAAACTACCCTGTAACCCTTATTTTTGAGTCCTTGGATGATGTATAACTTTGAACTTGGTCATCTGAGTAAAATGTGGATCACAGCAGTCTGCATTTTCCTGCCTGACTTTGCTTCCTGTATCGATTCACTGTTAAGAGGTTGTAACTCAGTCCCTAGATTTCTCATTACAATTTGTCATATATTATGATTCATCATCCCTTTGGCACTTGCAAATAATTTATCTTCTATTATTTTATGCTCCCTCAAATGTTCTCTAGTTAAGTCACATATGTCTACAGAGAAACTTTCTTGAGGTGAGAGACGGTGTTTTCGGATTGATGCCAGGCTAACAGAGCCAGTCACAACGGAACCACCATTTTAGAGAGTGCACGAGGGCTATGTTTAATTTATTATTTTGTTCTTAGTTTTTTTTTTTTTTTAACAATGTCGACACATGTCCTCTCAGATGAGTAGAGGATGCCAGAATGACACAAATTAAGATGATCATAATGCTGACCAGAGCTCAGCTTGGTTCATCACCATCTTTGTTCACTTCAATCCCATGAATATGCTGAGTTATGCTCCGTTCAGAACAATGTTTAGCCATAAACATAACTGACTAATCATTTTGTCAGACAAAAGTTAAACCAAAAGTAAAATGCAAAATGAATAAAAAAGTATCAATTGAAAAAATATTTAAAAAATATAAAGCAAAAAATAAATTGTATTACATAATACACAAAGTTACCAAGGCAATCTATGTAACGATTAAATATTTTTATTCTCTCCTGTATCTCTTATGTGTATTAGATTTATTTTATTAAATGAAGACTAGAAACTCAATACAGGAATGGACAATGGGATCACGAAGTTGGAAATCTTGGCAGAGGCATTTTTCAATACATCGAGATATGAACACTAGCACTTTGTTAAGAATTATATAAAAATATACAGTGTATTTAACTGTAATCATTATTTTCCACTCTGCCTAGGAAAAAGACAGTGCTGCAGTTTTCCAGTAATGACATCTGACAGGAGTAGCAGAATTAACTGCCTCTAGCTTCTAAAATTATGCGTTGTTGTTCCAATGTAGAAAAATCCTCAGTGTGATTAACATTTACTGTTTATACTAACAATGCTTAGCTGAGTTCCACTGAAAGCACTAAAGCATTGCTTTAGGAGTGCTCTGTAGAAGATGTTCTTTTTTTTTTTTTTTCTTTTCTGAAAAATACTGTACTGTCTACAGTGCACTTACCTTTGAGTTTTTAAATGCAGGTTTGTTTGAGTCTAGTTTGAACTAAATGGCTTGGTGAATTGAAGTGGGAAAAAGCTGTTTCCACTTTCTAGGACATTGAAATGGTCCCATCAAATAGTTCCTAAATACATGGATCAAAAAATAAAACAAAACAAAACCAAAAAACCAATCAGTGCAGTGGCTTAGGTAAAGACTGCACAATAGGGAAAAATGAATTAACATTGGACAAGCATCTTTGTGTGCCAGGCACTTAACAGCTTCTAGTTCATATAAATCTGAGGATGACTATGTAAGTTAAAGGCAAGCATCTCTATTTTTAAAATAAGGAAAATAAAGCCCTTCCCCCCAAAATGTAAGTAGCTTGTCCATTGTCACCCAGTTGATCAATGGCCAGTTTTGAACCCAAAATTATCCTTCTGACCACAGAGACATTAACTCAGCAGTCATTCCTGTGCCAGCTTACCTGTTCCACTCTTAATAAGAGGTAAATGGTTTCCTGCTACATTTGCATTTTTAAGTTGTTTTCCAAATGACCCGAATTTGTGCAAATTCACCTAAGAAGTATCATGGGTTTTGTCTCATTCTGCTTAAAGTTTTAAATCCTAAGTTTGGAAACTCAGAATGTAAACCTCCTCTCCTTGTCTTTCCTTCCACTTATTTTGAGGCTATGACCTGAAATACAAATGCTGTTTGCTATCTTTGGAATAATACTGTACCCAAAAGTAGTAACACAAAATTCCAGAATGTTCGAGTTGAAAGAGGCCTCGGAGATCAGTGGATCTGATGCTAAATTTGCATATGAGAAAATTGGAAGCTGAGCCTCCCAGAGGGGAAATGCCTCCCTCACAGTAGGTCTCAGTCTAGTTACAGACCTAATTAGTCTAAGAACCAGAATGGAAACTCAGGTCTCCCAGCGCTTACCTTGGTGGTTTTCCCACCGCATTATGAGTAAACCTACAACTGAAGAGTTATTTTACGGATCTCTTCATATCCTGTACAAGTTTGAAGATCCTGCTCTATTTAATTAAGCTACAACCCTCCTTATATTAATGAACCAAATTTTACTCGTTTCTAACTTGGGAATTTAAACGGGAGTATTGAAATGGGGCCTGTATGCGCATGCGTTTCTCTATTAAAGTAACCTGGTTGTTATGGAAGTCTCACTGTTTTTACCAGGCTGAAAATTGACTGGAGTTGATTTCAACGTTATCCATCGAAGCAATATTTTCTTCAATTGATATTTAATTATTGCCACTTGACTTATCAATCTCATTGTCCCCAATTGCCCAAATTTATGTAAAACATATTGAACTAGTAGAATGGAAAGAAGCTGTTTTCTGTTACAAAAAGGAAAATAAACCTAAAATGATTCTCTCTCTGCAGAAGCTAATTCAGGACTATGAGAAATGACTTCATTTTTATGTCGAAACACATTCACCTACTAACACTTTTGTCCTTTCAGTGAGGAATAAATTTTTATTCATTTTCCCTACAGATACCAAATTGCTTTTGGAAAAACAAACATTCTTACTGTGCACAATTGAAAATTACTAATTTCTCACTTACATAGATTTCTTAGAACATCTGATATAGTTTTTTATTCTCTCCATGAGCAATAGCATTGTAAATTGAGCTGTTAAACTGATTCATGCTTAGACCAGCAAAAAAGGGTAGTGAGTGGCTCTGAATCTTTCATAAATGCTGCAGAAAAGATTTCAGTCTGTGCTTGCCCCAAACCCCTGCTATTTTCTGTCATAATGCATCATTACATACTGATGTTTGTTCTTGTGCAAATCAGCAAAAAAAAAAAAAAAAAAAAAAAAGGATTACTTAGTGTATGTTGGCCCCTTTCCTTGAATTAACTGTGTCACTTTTGATTTGTTACGTTATCAGACCCTATTTCAGGATTTCTTCACATTGGCAGCTGTGGCACAAAAATACACAGTCATCCCGAGAGGCTTGCTACTTTGTCATTTGCACCCTGAACATTTTAAAATTTTTTATTCAGATAAGATCAGTTTTAAAGATTATAAAATAATGCTTGAAAGAGAAAGGAATTGATGAGGTACCCTATAATGAACCTGTTCTGTGCTGTCATCTTTTTGTAGAAAACCGGTAGGAAGTGAGGTTATTTTACAGACTCACCTATAGGACAAAACAGAAAAAACAATTAAGTATGAAATGGCCTTAATTAGTCTATAGTCTGCTAATTCTTTCCATTCTCGTTTGTTGGCTAGGTCCAGTGATCAGGTTACATTTTTGCAAATAACCTCATTAATGAAAAATTCACTGTCAACACGGACAGTTCTGACCATCAGACTCTTTCCCATAGTTGCTCAAATTTTCTATACGTAGCTGGATTCTTAATATCACCTGGGAATCCTAAATGAAGTACTCATGTACTGCTAAATGTGTTTGCCTAGTAGACTCTGGGTAAGTAGCCTAGCATTTTACTAGTTTCAATCTGGAAAAACCCAATATAATTTTCTTATTTAAATACATTTACTTATTAAATATTTTTTGAGTTACTACTCTGATTTGGTTCTAGGATAAGCCCTGGGAATTTGAAGGAGAATGAGATATAGTTCTTTTCCTCAAAATATCCATGGTCTTGTGGGAAGGAAAACACGAGTAAGAGTAGAACATACAGCTCAAGGGATTAAGGAGGCTACGGAATCACAAAGACTTGAGTCTAAGTCCAGGTTCTGCTACAGACTGCCTAATGATCTGGAAAGTGTGTGTGTGTGTTTGTTTTAGGAAAGATAATGTGTTTAAAGTGCTTAGCAAAGTTGAACTTAAAAGAGACTGGTGATGAGAAGACCAGTTAAGAGATTGATGTGAACGTCAACTACGTTACCAAATTCATGAATGAAAATGAGAACATGGACATTTTTGTGACACTGGGCATGGAGAAAACAGGCAAAGTTTAAGTGATATCTTAGGTTGTGTAACATACATAGACTGAAACAAAGTTTTCAAATATACCAGCTGGTAATATAAGAAAGTTTAAAAGTAATGCTCGTGTTGCATATAGTAGGAACAGTATCTGTCATTCTGAGGGGTAAAATTTTGAATTTTAGAATGAAATATGTGAGGAGGTTAAAATCAAAGAAAATAATAGTTTAGGTGCATTGATCATTTGCAAACAATAAATAAGGAAAATACTTCATGAGAAAGAGAGTCAATATTTCAATGGCTATAAGGCAGGTTTTGGAATAAGTTGGCCTGAAAACACAAGCATTTAAGGCTGTGTATACATCAACTAAGAATTGATACACAAAAACTGAAATTTATTTAACTTTATGGTCATGTCATAGTTTTAAAAATTTAAAAGTTTCATTTTTGAGATTAAAAAGCAAATGGATATGTATATTCTCATTGATCTATTGTGGAGGTATTGAAAAAACACACAAATTTAGTATGTCAAGTAGCCTCTACTGGATTCAGGAAGTAACTGGAAGAGATAACCTTTTGAGGTCAGATCTAAGGTTCCAATACTTTAATGTCTAATAAGCAAATAATTATAAAAATTTTTTTCCTTTACCTCTATATTTCTCTCTCTCTTTCTCTAGCTTTCAATCTCACAATTTAACTCAAATTAGTTTCTTTGTATTAAGCGGAAATCAATTGTTGTCTGATTGAGGATATTATGGACAATCAATGTATGGAAAAAGAATTGCTTAATATGATTCCTAAGCAATCACCCAGTTTGCTGAAATTGTTTGTATAGGACAGTGATGTGGCCTTTCCATCTTGATCATGCAGAGGGTCTGCTGGTAGGAAATTAAAAGTGAAAAAAAAAAGCAAAAATATCAAATCATTTATGTTCTTAAAAGCTAAATAATTTCAACTTACACATCATGACAAAGTAAGGCAAGGAAATCTTTAAAAATGTGCTTTTTTTCCTCTGTAGTGTTCACAACACGAATGCATTTACAAGATGTTAAGTTATATACTCATAAAAATAGTCAGATTGAAGTAAGAAACAGCTTTCTAACATATTCGACTCCACTTCCGGGACTAATGTCGGCACTCCCTAGGACCTTTGTGTATTAATTCAGCTATGAATGGTAGTTGGCGTGTCATCATTCAGGTGGGTTTATTGGGCCGGTGCTGACTGTGCCGGCTACACCAGGGAAATACGGGGACAATCAGTGATTTAGGAGTAGTTTTGCCTGAATAACGTTTCACAGTCCTTCCCAAAATTATGATTCAATGCAAATATATGAATTCCTGATTAAAATGGCTTTCAACAATGTGAAATCTGCATGAAATAAAGGAGGAAGGTATTTCAGCTTTGAAAATAAAACCATTGGAGTTGCAAAATACCTGGTATGTGGTAGTACTCAATAAACGTGTGTTGAAGGAATGACTGAAGAGGTAGTTAGATGGCTAATACTAATGCAACACTGAGACACTTGATAAAAATGTACCAGCGTGGTGGACCATACACCCAATTAGACCTAAAGCACCTACACAGTTATTGTGACACTTTACTAGTATGTGCTTATGCATCTCAAAAATATCCCAAAACACAAACAACAAAACTCATTCAATAACTTTTCCTGACCACATAAGATTCTTTTAATAGTTGACACTTACAGATATGTTTGTAAATCCTGATCAGGGTCACTATATGTATATACTGTATTATTCTATGGCCAGTTTGGTAAAATTGGGAAGTACACATCCCAGGAATCTCTTTCTTATGTGATTTCAAGTTAGAGTGGATGAATATTTGGGAGACAGAATGAAGAAATAGGATTAGGCTCGAGAGACAGGCATATTGTCTTAGAGAGACAAAGTGGTACAGATTTTTCTAACTTGTTCCTGCTCTTGCCTGCTCTGCAGCCAACAGTCTGATTCCTGACTGACTTAAGTCACACTAACCAACAGCAGCCCAAGCCCACCCATGGATGCTTTGTTACAAAACTCAGAGAGGAGGCAGCCACACAAGCTAGAACCAATACCGCTCCACAGACTTCTATGCCAGCCACCTTTATGTTGCTACTCTAGAAGCTGGATATATTTAGCTTCAATGTCTCCCTGAAAATTTTACACACTTGTTTTCTCATTTCTCCAGTTCCTATTTTTGGATCAACCTTTCTGTGAATCTCACATCATTTGTGTAATATGTAATCCCATTAATAAATAACCTAGTCCATAATTCTTAGGGTAGTTCTCCTTTACCAATTTTATCCAGCCAAAGACATGGTATCTCCCATCCCTTATGCTCCTCTTCGGTGTTACTTACTAATCCTCTATCAAGTAGTGGGGGCTATTTCTCTACTCTCCTGAATCAGGGTTAGGGAGTAAGGTCTGTGACCCCCATAGAATATGGGATAAGTGATGAAGTGTTGAGAGCAAGAGATGATCAACCAACCCTGGGTTGCTCCAGGCTTCCTGCCTGGTCCCAGACATTTGAATTAGTACAGCCAATTCAAGTTTCAGATCATTCCACACCCAACTGCCACTTAATGGCAACTACATGAAATATTTGGAGAAAGAATGCTATCTGAACCCAGTCTACACAAAGACCCATTAGAGATAATAAGATATTGCCATTTTAAAATAGATACGGGATTTAATTGTTAATGCAACTTTAGATAACAAAGGCAATTAATTACAAACACTCTCTGCTTTCCTGAAGCCCTGATTTCACCACTGCAGTTCAATGTATAAGGGATTTGGCAGTTGCTAAGTGAAGTTGAGCAAACCATTCAAAGTTCAAGAAATGATACATAAGACTTGTTTAATTTTAATAATTCCATTGTGAGTTTATTTTTATATTGTGAGGCCATTTGCTGTATGAGATTTACAAGCATTACTCAGACTGCAGTATTCCGCCTAAAACTACTTTTAAAGCCACAAATGACTGAGTCCCACTGTTCCCTCCTTATAGGAAAAATACATTTTGAAAGAGAACATGCACTGTGTACCAAAATTTTGTTATAAAATTCATTTTATATCACCACATTTTATATTACCAAATAACACACAGAAAATGTGTTGATTTTGCTATCCCTTCTTCATGCATCTTGATTGTTGGAGAAGGTTGGAGAAATGTGTGGACTCAGAGACTTAGGCAGCAGGATTTTTGACCTTTCAGAAACTACTCAGAAGTCACTTAAAATCACTACTGACAGACAATTCAGATTTCATTGGCACTAAAGGACTTAGGGAACCTTAGTGAAGTGGTTATTGGCTGGAATTTACTTTGGTGATGTTGATTCTTGCATCACTTAGAATTCTGAATCCTTCCTCTGCTATATCTTTTTTATGTTTACAAATTAATTATTCTCTCTGAGATTTAGTACTCCCATATGTAAAATAGGTAATATAAAACCTATTTCTAGAGGGTTTTTTTCTTTCTTTCTTTCTTTCTTTCTTTCTTTTTATTTTTAAAGAATTCTATGCCAGTGAGTATGGTATTTGGAAAATTCGCCACGACTACTGATTCCCTTTACCTCTTAACTCCCACCATACCTCTGCCCTCCCACTTTTCTGCCTCACTTAAGCTCGTCTTTTGACCTTTTCTTAATATCTTCAATCAAGATTCTAGTCCACTAAATGCTTAATGCTGTGTCTACTTTTTTTCTGAGAATGAATATGTACTATGTCCTAAGTTTTCCTTGGCTTTGACCTTTCCTCCGACCTTTCTCCATGTAATAATTCTAGCAAACTAATACAGGGATTAATGATAATTTTTTCTGTTTAATTTCAGCCATTAATGAGCATATGAGGAAAATTTACTCCCCTTAACATATCCTCATGAACTTAAGTTATTAATATATCTGGCATTGTAATATAACATTATGTTCCATTCGTTCATCCAGTTGCACTTGATATATATGTGTATGTGTGTATATATGTGTGTATGTGTGTATGTATCCTTATATGCTATAGTCAGAGAAGATATATTAGTAGATATCTAAATATTGAAACAGCCTTTCTCCATTGTTTTGTACTATTCCACAGTCTATTCTACAACTGCTCTCTACTATTTTCCCCAAACCTCTTTGATACTTCTTGGAAAAAAAAAAAAGTTTGACGTAACTTCTCTTGGACACTGAATATCCAAAAAAACTCCAGATATACTCCTGAAATACCAAAATAGGATAGATTAGATTATTGGTAAATATTCAATCCTTCCCATCTGCAGAGAAGAGTATTTTCCATGGCCTATTAATTTTGTTTTTAATCATGATTTTCTGTTTGTTTATTTCTGCTTTGGTCTCAAAGGGAACAAAAAGAAGACATTGCTCCTGGCCCTAATTTCTGAAATCTCTGTTGCTTTAAAACACCAGTCATGCTCTCGTTCATGAATCTCCAGGTCAGTTTGGGATCAGTAAATATAGGCTGGCTCAGCAGGGGAGCTTGATTCATACTTTACTGGGCTACTTGCCATTTATTCATAGCTTTTGTTGCTTAATATTTATCATTAATTCATATTTAAATTAATGTTATGCTTAACATGTATTACTAATTCATACACAATTTTCAATTATAATGCTTCAAATTCACATGTATATAAAGCCATTTGATTTTTAATAGCATTCTACAAGTAGTTCATCTCATTTTGAAAGATGAAAAATTATGAATATGCTAACTTATTTAATTATTCAAAGAGCCAACAAGAAGATTTGAAAATCATTTCAAGAGATATATTTCTTTTCAAAATTACAACATACTATGTTCATATTTAGAGCCTGAAAATGAAGCCCTAGATTTGAGTTGTGTCTTGAAGAATCAGAGTGGTGGACGAATGTATAATATTGTTTTATCTAAATGCTTGGAAAACAGAGGACATACAGAATGGTCTAATGATCTACCAAGACTAAATAGAAACATGATTTGAAGTAAAAATAGGCAATCATATGGATGTGAATACAAAATTAAAATTTCACTAATACTGGCATCCAAAGGTAATTTTATTTTTATTGAAATTATGCACATATGTTAACTTAATATAAACTGAAATAGTACACAGTGATAGTACCATAGCATATGAATTAAGGAGCTTATAGATTTTGATGAACAAAGCATGTTGATTTAACCATTCACTTGTTCACTGTTCATCCAACACATACTGAGTGACTTCCACCCTCTTCTGGCCACTGTTCCAGGCATATGGAGTCTGTAGCAACAATCTAGCTAAGATCCCTCGCCTCATGGAGCATAGTGGAATAAAGTGAATAGATAAACTAGATAATATCAGCTACTTAAATTGCTTTGAATCATTCAGTTTTATAGGCACAAAACTGAGGAATGTGTTTCAATACTGAATCATCTTGATAACTTAAAAAGAAACAAACACTTAAATTCTATTATTTTCATTATTATGCTGGATTATGAACACATCTTGTAAGTGCAGCAATAATATCTCTGCAACATGCATTAGTTTTACCAGTGACAGTCTATGGGTCTTGTATTTCATCTGGCAAATTTAAATATGTCCTTTTTTTAAAATTGAAGTATACTCATTTTACAATGTTGTGTCAATTTCTTGTGTATGGCATAATGATTCAGTCACATATACATTCATATATTTCTTTTCATATTATTTTTCATTATAAGTTGCTAAAAGATATTGAATATATTTCCCTATATTATACAGTAGAAACATGTCGTTTATCTATTTTATATATAGCAGTTAGTGCCTGCAAATTTTGAATGCCCAATTTATTCCTTCCTACCCCTTTTCTCCGCCAGTGACCATAAGTTCGTTTTCTACATCTGTGAGTTTGTTTCTGTTTTGTGAATAAGTTAATTTGTGTCTTTTTTTTTTTTTTTAGCTTCCACATATAAGTGATATCATATGGTATTTTCCTTCTCTTTCTGGCTTACTTCACTTAGTATGACAATTTCCTGGTCCATACACGTTGCTGCAAATGGCATTGTTTTATTTTTTATGGTTGAGTAGTATTCCATTGTATATATAAATAGGCCCATTAAAAAAAAACACACAACACTTAATATCAAAATGTTGCATCTTATGGAATGTACAATAGTGTTATCAATCTTACATTATATGTAAATACATTTTCTGGGAATTAAGTAATTTCAAATATTCTGTATGGTACAGATATCTGTGAGGATGAGAAGATGGAAAGAGTGTGCACAGGAAAATAAAAATGTTTTTTATTTGCATTTCTATTTTCAATCTACTTTTATCCTCATTACTTTTGTTAAACTTGAGCTGAGATGCAAGAATGTTCGGTTTCTTGAAATTGAAAGCACCTTATGCAAAATCATTTTATTACTATTATAAGAAATATCTTTATGCATGTTCTGCACTAAAAAAACAGGGGTTTGGGGGCTAATAGAAATGTATTAAAGAGCCAAATAAATGCAAATAATATAATTAGAGTTGGAAAAAGCCAAGAAGACCAATATAGTGAATGCTTATTTACTGTATCAAAATGTTCATAAGGTGGGCAAAAATAGACATCCAATAATTTCACCACCTTAAGTTTATCCCTAAAACTCTGTAAAAAATTATAAATTCATTTACATTTAAATAAAATATACTTTTTCATATTCCAAGCAAATAAAAGATCCAAACAGATTATCTTCAAGTCTGTTCAGTTACACAAAGTATTTTATTTATAATTCTATGTACAATTTTGATGGAATAATGTCATTTAGTGAACTTTTTTGTAAATACCTGCCTCTGGCAAGAAACAATTTAAAAACAAAGGAAGAAATGAAATCTTAATATGTGTCACTAATCAACAATGTACACACATAGTCTGTTTTTGAAGAGCCAGTACAAGCAGCTTGTTGCCTTAGGAAGACAGCAATCAAACCTCAATGAATGTGCATTACTACAATGTCATCAAAAAAACTGCTTGTATCACAAACATTTTAGCTGGACCCCAAAGGTTCAGTTCATCCAAGGACTATGCTATGCATGTCCAGATTTATTCTCTTTAAATCTATTTAAACAGCAGTAATTATTCTTTTAATTTCTCAGATTGCCTTGCACATGTGCTTTTAATGGTTGGTCTGTGGTGATTTAAACATTTTTGACGAAGGGAAAGGGCTAGGAAGCACAAAATATATAAAGAGGCTTGGTCTCGAATTCTGTTTAAAATCAGGATTAATTTAGAGAAAAAGATAAATGTAAATCATGTTTTTTTTTTAAATTATAATCAGCAGGAAGCACTCCTAAAATTGTTCTTTTATTCTCTTAAATGATTCATGTGTGTATAATCATAAACTTTCAGCACCCTAAATATCACCCACATAGATCCTTTATTTAATAGTTAAATCCTTTTACACTTTTGTAAAGCTACTTTTTGTTGAGATAATTAGTGAGTATTTTGTCAGAAGTCTAGAATCTCAGAAGCTTATGGGACATCCAGAATTAATCTATTAATCAATTATATAATTGATTACTACATATATACTTGATTTTTTCCTGCAATTATTAACATATATATTATATATACATTATAACGTTAACAATTGCAGAAAAAAATCAAGTTTTTAACCTAAAAATAAAATGAATTTTAATAACATTAAATAAAAATAATGCTTATATATAATATCTCATAGTATTTAGTATGCATGTAGTGATGGTTTTAAACAGATTTTCATAATTTTTAAGATTTTTAGAAAGTCTTTTGATAATCTAGACAATGGTCAGAAATTCATGGAAACTGGAATGTTTTCTTATTGTTAGAAGGATAATAATTAGGAAATAATCCTTCTTTATTTCCTTAGTGAAGGTGATTTCTCCAGTTAACAATTCCTGATGCCATGTCTGTCTTGGGTCCTGATCTGGATTCCAGACCTTTTGTTACATTCTCAGTTCCCTCTCCTTTTCTTTCTCCATCCAGACCAATGTCCTTCCTTGTTCCAGCTGACAAATTAATCACACCCTTAACCATTTGACTATAATTGTGGTGAGCAATAATGAGGTTCCCAAGTTTAATGTTATAAAATTATTTTAAAATTAATGTTGCTGAAGCTTATTTGTATTCTCTGTTGTGTTTAATCTTAGTCCATTTTTAATCAGGATCAAATTATGTGTTTTCTCCTCAGCAACATAAAAATGTACCTACCTGAGGATTATAATTTATCTGTTTGAATTCATCTTTCCCTCCTACAACTAGTGTATAACATGGCTTTATGTTTTAAAAAAGCTTAAAAAAGATACATAAATTTAATTAATGCACGTAAAAACAGATAAAAGTGAGTCTCACCTTTAAATTTTTGTTCAGATCTAAAAGTATCACTAATAAGGAGATGTATATATAGATTGATAGATCTTATATATGTATAGTATGTACTTCATCCATTAAACAATATGAACACTAACATAAGATTGAGTCCATTTTATTAAATTTCACCTCAAAATATTTCAATTATTTTCCTTACTGCTTATGTTGGAATGATGAGTGTTTTGAATGTTGTTAATTTATCTGTGTTGTAAAGGAGAATATATGTTGTCTGTATGACTATCATCATCAAAAATTGCATGTTTAGTATCTGGTATGTCCTAAATCTGTTGAGGATGCTAAATGAGGGGTGGATTGATGATATGATCTATTTCTCCATCTGTCTGTCTGTCCCTGTATCTTCTATATCTATCTCTTTATCTATCTATTCATTAATCAACAGATTATATTTACTCTGTAGAACATCTTGAGCTGATTCAGAAAGACTTTCTTATAGATCTTTCACAACAAACTAGGTTGTATAATTTTATTTCTTCTTTTTATCCTTGGACTCTAGGGTGATGGGTATTGAACTGACAAGACATGCACATTAGGGATCAAGATGTAACTAAGCTGGATTATACGTCTCTAGAGAGTGCTTTGATTATGCAATCTGATTACCTTTCAACTTGAATCTCCTGATCCACATGCTATCTAAATTAATCTTTCCTGACAGGTAGGTAGCTCATTTGGCTTCGTACCCACTGTTTGCACTGCCAAAGGCATGTACTTAAAATAGTTCATTGTTTTAAGTTTTGGATTATTAATGATGTTTTGAAAAATCACATAACTCTATTATTTTTCTCCAACCAAAATCCATTATTTGAAATTGCCTTATTTTAAGGCTTATTAATTAAAAGAATTTCCTTAATTAATGAATTCAACAATGAACAGCCCTGTTAGATTCTAAATATGCTCAGACCATGCTCAATCTTGAGAACCATAAATTATTCTTTCATCTCTTATTTACTGTGCAATACTACATTTCATGCACGGTGGTTTCTGGCTTTTTTAAACGTGTTTTAATTAGATCACAGTATACTTATTGAAATTAAAATCAGGGATCTCTTAACCATTTCTTTGTCTAAAAGTCATCTGAAATAAAATGTCTTGACATACAAAAATCTACTCAACATACTACTTTTTCTTTACCAGGTTGTACGAGCATACATTATTCAGGTAATCTGGGTTCTCAATTTCTGGAGTTCTAAGTTCTCTGAGAACTAGGGAAACAATAAGCATTTTGGTTATATGATGTTCTCAAAGCCAAGGATAGAAGGCAGGGAAATTAAAGTAAAACATACTCTTTGGTTTCCATTTTGTTACAGAAAGTAGCTTAACAAATGTAGTCCACTACAGATCAACTTGGGATCTAAATATACAGATTATTTGTCTAAATACTTTTGTCTAAATCTTCATGCTTCAACTAGTTTATGCTCATTTTATTGTGGTTTGAGTTTTCTATGGGAGTAACTAGGCTTTTATGGGAGTTACTATGTAATAAGAGTATTATATATGAGCAATATTTTATTTAAGATTATTATACTTTCAGTTATTTTTTAAAATAAAATTGACTTTTATAATGTCCTAAAATTATAGAAAATTTATCACAAAACATGATATAAATACATTCTAAAACAATTTCTAATGAAAATTTTACTTAGAGGCTTGCCAAGACATACAAATTTTGTAGAAGTATACTAAAGCCTAAGAGGACTGTACATGAAAGATACAATTTACATGGAAAATGGAAAAACTAGACTCATTACTAATGCTTTATCCCAAATTGAAAAAAAGATTGAGAGATAAGCATGCAAGGTTCTATAGAAAGAAGTACTAATATGCAATATTCTCACTAAAAAGCAATATCTCACTTTACCACTGATGATAAATAGATACGTCATTTTATAGCATCATACTATTGCTGGATTTGGAGAGGCCTTTGGGAGGTTCCCTTAGAATGCTTTCCCTACTATAATTGAAAGTGTTGATTTTGAAGGAAGATTTTGCTTAGGTAACACTTTGTTCTTCAAGGTTCTGAGTGTCTTAAGTGTGTTCCTAACAAGGGCATAAATATATTTGGTTACAGACTTGAATATGTAGGTGTTTACAACAGTAAAAGTCAACACAAAAATCACTCTGGAAATATTTGAGTCAAATAATTCTAAATTATAAAACTTAAAATGTATCATTTGATTCATGAGAGTTATAGATGAATGGAATTTTGGAGGAACTAGTTTGATAATCAGGTGCCATGGTGGTGAGATGAGTTATATGCATGACACTTAAGCCATGAATTTGAGTGACCAATGCAGAATCTCTGTCCAAGCAATTACTACAAACGTGGCATTGGGCTTCTTGCATCTCAGTTTAATCAGCTGAAAGATGGATTGGATAATAACACTTACCCCATAAATTTGTAACAAAGAATTAACGCATAAAAGCACAGCTAAGTAAGAACTCAATCAATGTTCATTATGAAAATATTTATATTTTACTTAGACTTGAAATATTCTGTGTACATAACGAAGCCTGTATACATCTTTAAGATTTCTATTTGTCTTGGCTACCAAGAGGCGAGGTTATTTTAAATTAGAGAGACTCGGATTAAATGTAGATGCAACTTTTTTTTTTGCCTTCCAGGCAACAAGCAAGGGTTTTTTGTTTGTTTGCTTGTTTATTTTTGAGAAAAAAAATCTCTGACTCTCCTTAGAGTTTTGGGGTAAGCACACTGTGGTGACTAGCTGGTGCCAGGATTGGAGAGTAGAGGCTGAAACTGAGGTGCATTGTTTGGGGAAGACATAAAAGATAAGGAGACATAAAATTTTAGGTGGTGCCCAAATCAAAGCTGGGGAAGCTGAATTTGGTCATCAAGTTCAAGGAAATAGCACAGGATCATGAATAAGTAAAAAAAATTAATAGAATCAGAAAGCCAGTATATAGTGAGATGCATAAAAAAGTAAAAATAGATTAGAATAAAGAAAACAATTTTAAACATTTACTGTGAATTAAATTGGAGGCATGATACTCCTTTTCATTAATACCCTAATTTCTAGCATCAATTTTTACTTTCATATTAATGATTGTGTACCTACTGTCAAATTTTATCCTCTTTATCCTTCTCTCCCCCACCATGCCTTTTTTGAATATCTAGGTATCACCTTTACCTGGACCATTTCATGCAAGAATTACAGTATAGGTAGGCCTTTTATTATGAATCAGTTATAACCTATTCAAACCCTAGACATGGTATAAATATTAAAATAAAAAAAGTAACTGTTACATGGCTATAAAAAGCTAAGGCAAATTCTCAGCACAACAAATGTGTAGCATCAGTAATAGTAACACTTTTTCTCTACTTGTTAGACCACAAATAGATGAATGGACTCACTTATGGACATATTTTCAATAAGACAATGCTAAACCAGCTGAGGGGAAATGATATACTTAAAAGAGTAGGACAGGGGATCTCATATCATTGCCATAGGCAAGTTGTTGATGGAATTAAGCAGAAACAACTAAGTAGATGTTTATAGAGAATGCATGGGAAGCTCCTGGAATATGCAAGATATATATTGCAATGATGAAGAGAAATAGACTTTCACAAGGGTTCTAGAGCAAAATAGTGTAGGTGAATATTCTTATGTTGTCACTTACTTTTTGACTGCTCTTGGGCAAGTCACTTACCTATGTTGAGGTTTGATTTCTTAATTTGTAAAATAAGGATAAAAATAATACCTAATTATAGTATTATTCAAATATTAATAAGCTTAATATATGATTTGATATATCTAAATTGCGTGTAAAGTAATTGTGACAAATACGCAATATATTTTATTAATTGCTTTTCAAATTTTGCTAGTGATACTATTCTGAGTCTCTTGTAACAAACAGGTTAATTAGTTTTTAAGTTCTAGCTTTTTTAGTAGACTTTATGATGAGAAGTTTTCAGACTTGTAATGATAATAAGATAGAAACTGAAATAGTAGAGAGTCTTAATATTTGGATAAAATAATCTGATTTCTGATGACTAGTTAAACTTAGAGTACTCCAAGTGTTTGCAGAATTCTGAAGGGGTGCATGGATTTGGTAGACAGTGTGAACTAAGGGTCAGTATTAGGGTTCTACCAAACATAAAAACTGGAGAAATTACTCAAAAAAAAAAAAATTCAGAAGATTTTCAGTCAAATAGTTCTCAATCCTGACTGCATACAAGTCATATTATATCGAGTGGTATATATGTACATACACATATACATATATATACACACATATACATGCATATACATATATATACAAATATATATCAAGACATACATATATATATATATATAGCTGTATATATATATATATATATATATATATAGCTGATGGAGTAAGTTACAGTCAGGAGGCTGACAGGTTCAAGACCCAAGATGAGCCAATGTTTCAGTTCAACTCTGAAGACCAGAAGAGACAGAAAGTATTCCGTCTGAGGCTTTTTGTTCTATTCAGGCCTTCAATTAATTGCATCAGAAGAGCAATTTCCTTTCCTTAGTCTACTGATTCACATGTTAATCTCATCCATAAAAACTCTCACAGACACACAGTCAGAACAGTGTTTGGACAAATGTCTGGGCACCCAGTGTCTCAGTCAAGTTGACACTAAAATTAACTATCACATAGGTTTATTGTATTCTACTCATGAGTGCATAATCTCTCAATCCTTCTCTCTTTCTCTCTCTTTTGCTACATTTTTATAAAAATGACTATGTTGACAATTAAGTGAAAGTTTGTTTGTTCCTTACATTAGAAATAGTTGTAACTAATTCTAACGAAGTTAAAATTACGCCTTACATGCAAGTTATAAGAAAACAAACTCTAACAGTTTATTGATGGGGGCATAGAAATTTGAGTGAATTGTCTTTTATTTGTATTATTATTAACATGTAAAGTATAATTTAATCAACAAATAATAATAATAATTTTTATTAATTAGAAAAGAAGCAAAAATCTATGACCTGCCTTCTAAATTGACCAGAATGTCACAGAATGTGATATTTTGAGCTGACTGTAACACCAAAAATGTTAGCTTAGAACTCACTGGGAAGTAGTAGCTATATTTAGAGCTTACTCTGTACCTGGAAGTTTAATAATGTCTCTATTTGTGAAGGGATTCTAACCTGAATAGAACAGAATATCAAAATACTGCATTAGAAGTTAGTTATTCTTAAGAGTATCAATTTACTAGTCCCTGTAACTCCCATCACCATAGGAATATCTGGGGAAACCTCTTTCTCTCTTGTAGCCTGAGTTATGCCTACCAGGCACTTATTTTGCAAGGTTTTCATAATTTTTAGGAAAGCATTCACTCAGAGTCGCTGACTCTGCTAATTTCAAGGTGGTTGATAGAGATATATTTTATTATCTATATGTTTCTGTGGGAATCACCACCTACACAATGCACTCTGGCTATGATGTAGACACAATTTTGGGAACCATATTTTTTAATATTAAATGCCTACCCATTCATTTCATGTGAATCATGTAACAAAGTTGAAGTGCAGAAACACAATGCATGTGCTAAACACACAAGCACTCTAGTCACTGCCAAAGGCCAAAAACAAGTGACTCTCGAGTGGAAGTACAGAAAGAATATAAAATGAGGAAATTAATAAACAAGGAAAAGGGAAAACTCTTCTTCCTAAAATGCCTGAGTTAGTGAGCTGATTTTATTCTTACCTTATTCTATAAAACCATTACCTTTATTATTATTAATTCAATAGTGTGTACCTTGGAGAAAGACAGACCCATTTAATAGTTTATAAGAACTTTAGAGGCTTTTTATTTATTTATTTTTTGGGGAGAGGTAATTAGGTTATTTATCTATTTATTTACTTTTAAAAGAGGTACTGGGGATCGAACCCAGGACCTTGTACACACTAAGCATGCACTCTACCACTTGAGCTATACTCTCCCCTATTAGTTTATAAGAACTTGATCTTTCTCTTTTGTGATAACAAAATGGCCATCTTTTTACTCTTTGTGTTGGTCTCGCTATGAAACTGACACGGTAACTGTTCCTAGATACTTAGTCAGTAGTAGGCTTTGCAGGTAGTGCTTTAACACGGCATTGCATCTTAAACTTGTTTTCCAAGGGAACAAATTTCAAGAAAGTTGTGAAATGTTCACTTGTGATTCAAAATGTATGATTTACAAACACCGATATTTGCTTAGAAGCAGAAATTAGAAACTTATAGATCTTAAGAGCATGACAATGCAGTCTCAAATATTCAAATAATAACTGAATTTTCAATTTGGGAAATACTCCTTAACATGTAATAAAATTAAAGGACCTAAAATAAGCTCTTCTAATAACAACTCAGACCCCCAAATTCTCACTCTTTTGTCCAAGCCTTTTTATTGAAAGCTTTTGTAGGTCTAACACTGTAATTGATGCTTTAGCAAGAATATGTGCATGAAAGCAATAAAAAAACATAGTCCTTAATTTAGTCCTTAATTCCTTTTCAGGAAGCATGGAATTTATTTGTGCAGACCATAAAGAATTATACCCTCACTTAAGTCATGCTAACTATTAGTGGGTTCAGGTGTTTTAGAAGTAATAATACTGATATTATTTAATGATGCAATAATAATTCCCAAATTGAAAGCATATTTCACTGCTTAAACAGAAAACATTCAGACATTTGTGTTTCCAAAAAAACTCAGTGTTTTCTGACCCCAGAACGTAAGATGGCTCATAGATCTTTCAGTGTAACAAGCAAAAGGATTAAAAAAAACCAAACATTTATTTCAAATCATGATAAAATATATTTAATAAAATTTAAAATCCATTCTTAATATATTTCTTATTGAATTAGTATTATATTTAATATAATATAGATTTATCGTATCAACAGTTAATACTACATATAATGATGGTACATTAGAGGAATTCTAAATAAAATTAGGAATAGGCAAGGAATTTTTAGGGCCATCAGTATGATTTTACTGTATTCTTCGGCTCTAACTTGTATACCACAACAAGAAACAAAATAAGAATAATAAATATTAGAGGAGGCAATGTCATTTTGAAAGGCCAGATATTTGCCTATTTAGAAAATACAAACCAATAACATATGAAAGATATCAGAATTAACAATGTAATTCATTAAGCACAATTGAAAAATAAATATATGTAGATTAACAGGTATCTTACTGTATTTTTCTATTACTGCCTAAAATTTTGTTCCAAAATCTAGGAGTTTAAAACAACAAACATTTATTATCTCAGTTTCTGAGAGTCAGAAATATGGAAGCTGCTTAGCTGGGTGATTCTGGCTCACAGTCTCTCAAGAGGCTGCAGTCAAGCTGTCAGCCTGTTCTGTAGCCAACTTAAGACTAAGGTTGAAGTACATGTTTCTAAGCTCACTAATGTAGTTGTTGATAGGGCTCGGCTCCCAACAAACTGTTTGAAGAGGAAAGATACATAGAGAGACATAAAGCCCAAAGTGGACATCCAAGTCCAAATCAATCTCAGAATTGACATACCATAGCTTCTACCCTATGTCATTAGTCATACAGATCAACCCTAGTACAATATGGTAGGACACTCTATATATGTCAATATCAGGAGTTAGGGGTCATTGTTAGACATCCTGGAGGCTGCAAAGAGAGCAGTGAAAAAGTAAATTATACACACACACACACATTCACAAAGTTCCGGGTACAAATGAAGCAGATATACAGATCTGAGTTGAAAATATAAGTTGAAAATGTATTTAATACACCTTGCCTACCGAACAACATAACTTAGCCTAGCTCACCTTAAACGTGCTCGGAACACTTACATTAGCCTACAGTGGGGCAAAATCATCTAACCCAAAGCCTATTTTACAACAAAATATTGAACATCTAATGAAATTTATTGAATGCTGTACTGAAAGTGAAAAACAGAATAATTGTGTGGGTCAGAATGGTTGTTAAGTGTATCGGTTTTCTGCCCTTGTGATCACGTGACTGGCTGGAGCTGTGGCTGTCTGCTGCTACCCAGCATTACTACACAGTCTGGTACTGCATCTCGCTAGCCTCAGGGAAAGGAAAACAATTCAGAATTCAAAGCACAACTTCTACTGAAAGCATATTGCTTTTGTACCATCTTAGAGTCAAAATCTTAAGTCAAACCATTGAGTTGGGAACCATCTGTATATATGTAATCAAAGGTATATTTATTATGGTCTATACCTGCAGTCCCTAATACAGTTAGCCACTAGCCACCTCTGGCTATTTTTCCTTAGTTTCACTCACTACCTTTAAAGTACTGAAAAGCCACATATGACTACTGGCTACCAAATCAAATGACACAGAAATATAAAATGTTTCATTCAACATAGAAAGATAATTTATATTTCACATCCATGAGGGGTAGAGAGAAAGCACTTCAAAACACTAAATTACACAAGTTTTTAAAAACATTTGTGTGTGGTTAAATACAATGTAGATAAAAAGAGACTGAAAAAATGAGTTGTGCTCACGTTTGGTTTAATAGAATAAAGCTTAGATATTAGAAAAGTTCCTGCTTACAAAAATGAAAAGAAATCTAACTTGGATAGGCAGGGTTTAAATTTAAATGGAAAATAAACATTCATTTGACAATATCATTCAATATCCAAATGCAAATTTAAACTTAAATTGCTGAATGTATGATTATTGTACAAAGTAAGTATCCAAATGAGGTAAATTTTTATTCCTCTTCTTGGAGTTACTGTATTATTTATACACATAAAATATGAACTTTGCATTTGAAATATTAGACCATGATGCTGTTTTGGAACATTTAATCTCATCAACAGCTTCATTTTTCTGTAGCATTATGTAATTTAATAAACTGCCCATTGGTGTTCAAGAGAAATTACCAGCTTAGCTGGTAGAATAACACATTATCAATGTGTCCTTATGTCAAAATACCCTTATATTTTTGTCAAAGTCAATGTCTACTTAAACAGTTATTTTAACATCATTAAAATTCAATGGCACAAAAGAACTTTACCTGTTACCACGTGAGAATTTTCAAACTGTTTTCAATTTCAGTTTCTTTGTAACTGTTTAAAAAGCCAAAACAAAACAAAACAATGCTCCTACTGCTGCGTATTTCTGAGGAGGAATACACCTAATGGTTGTTAGACTAATACTCTGAGAAATTCACCATGACTTTTCTTTCCTGAACCGGGTTGCGTTTTCTAGATGCACAAACTCTTCAATGTATCTTGATATATTTTTATATAAAGAAAAACATCTCACATGCTTCACTTATGCCAGTGTGTGAAGGTTTTGGAAACTCTTAGTGAAAGAAAAGAAACGTGGCCAAGTGAAAAGAGGTAGGATAAACGTTAAGGCTGAGTGCCTGCATCTTTCAAGGTGGCAGGAAGCAAGGCCCCTTTGTGCAGTAAATGAAATCTGACAACCTAGCCCACAGCTAGGTGCACTCTCAAAACCACTTCTGCAACCATGTTGAATTAGGTCGTATAATCTTGGGCAGCATAATCCAAATTAGTTTTTTTTCTGCCTTTCCTATTAAAAAGGGTATATTAATATTCACCTGTTTAAAAAAGAAATTACATGTGTCTTTTTTTTTAGATTCCACATATAAGTGATATCATATGGTATTTTTATTTCTCTGTCTAGCTCACTGCACTTAGTATGAAGACCTGAACTTATTTACAAAACTGAGACAGACTCACAGACATAGAAAAGAAACTTATCATTACCGGGGGAAAGAGGGTGGGGAGGGATAAAATGGAAGTTTGGGATTTGCAGGTACTAAATACTACATATAGAATAGATAAACAACAAGGTCCTACTATATATACAGCACAGGGAACTACATTCAATACCTTGTAATAGCCTATAATGAAAAAGAATATAAAAAGGAAATATATGTATAAGTGAATCACTATGCTGTACACAAGAAATTAACACAGCGTTGTAGATCAACTATATTTCAATACAAAAAAAAAGGCACAACTCAAAAAAAAAAAGAAGTAAATTACAATTGACATACATGTGATGGCTATCGAAGAGTTGGCACTCAGTAAATTGAATCCTTTGTGGTTGTATTTGAAATAATTATTTCCAAATATGGGACAAACACAGCTAAAAAGGATATTAAGCCTCAGTAATCTTTGTGTAATTGATCACATTTGTTGGAGAAAAAGAGACATGCAGATAAGCAGAGATGAGGCCAGGGCTTCTGATAATGTCAATACCTACCTTCTCTTCTCTCATAGAAATCAAGAACTCCTGGCTAAGTCTGATGAGAATTTGTGAGGAAGCCAATATTTATAAAACAAGAAACTGAAGATGGTTAAGATCTAGGATCTATAATCCTTCAGACTTGGGCCCTGACTCCTGTTCCATAATTTATAATCTTTGTGATTTTGCCAAAATTAAGTCTTTCTAAGCTTCACTTTTTTTAACCTCTAAAATGAGAAAAATATTCCTATTTCACTCATAGGATTACTGTGCCAAGTATAAATAAAATAATTATGAATTATTCCTAGCTGAGTCTCTTGCTCATATTCAGTAACCAATTAATTATTATAATGATTATTATTTCACCAGACTAATTTCCATACCAAATCTTAACCTTGAGAGAGGCCTCTGGTCTGAGATCAGTGAATTACCTTCAGAACACACTCAAAAACCTATGTCTTAAACCTTGGCCTCTAATGATAGACTCACCCACGTTCTTTGACAGTTAACTGCTGTGTTGTTACTTTTTATCTTAACACATTTTAGTGTTCATTTAATTTTGTACTTAAGCCTCCAGTTGTTTCAAATATGAATGGAACATATGTTCTTTTAAACCACATGGAATAGGTTAATTGTTAAAATATGAAAACCATGCTTTCAACTTGAAAAGATCTCCACTTTTTCTGATATAAATAATCCTAGGAATTGGGTTTTACCTTTGGCTTTTGCTAGACTTTGAGCAGTTTTAGACTTCTTTTAAATAAAAGTCATGTTCTCTTCATGGCAATGACTTTTGACAATAAAAAGTCACTTTCATTACAGTAGGAAATTACTAAAGACAAGTAGTCCATACCTGGCTGTTGAGACAATAAACAACTACCTTGTTCTGGGAAGTAAAGTTTCTTTGTGTCAGTTGATATAATAGGTCCCAACAGACTTAACTGAGACACAGTGTCTCTGTGGGAACACAAGTGGGGAAAACATCCCTGTTTCAGTTTTCTTCCAATCTTATGATGTTTGCCTATCAAAAGTTTATAGTTCATTTTAATGACAAATTCAAATGATTGAATACATACCATGGGAATCAGAACAATAGAGCAGATAAGAATATCAACTTTGGAATACCTCCCTGAGGTACTAACCTTACACTTGGCAAGATGCCCTGTCTCCTTGCCTGTAACTTTCCTTCACTGTAACATATGAAAAATATCAACTTATCCAAATAAATATAGGGTTAAATGAGATGGTTCGTGTATAATGTCTGGCACATAAAAAATGAGATAATTCTCCTCTGCACATCATGTTGCCATTCTTATCATTCTTATCTTTTTTTTAATAATGTGTCAGTGCTATAGATAAAAATAGACAATTACTCAAACTAAATGTTACTTTATTAATAAAGCCTTTATCTTCTACTCAGAAAGGCTCTCTCTCCTCATTCCTGTGATACTCTGCCCTGCATTTTATATGGTTCCATATGTGTCTATGTCTTGAAGATGATAAAAGTCTTGGGATCTGTGTTATCCTCTGAAACTTCACCCCTGCAGTGCTCTTTGCTTACAACATGACCAGCAAAGCGTCCGTGGCACAAATGCTTTCAAAAAGGAAGGGAGAGGGGAAGAGAGGAGAGCAGAAGGGGGCATGCAGACAAAAGGAGTGGAACTGAATAGCATGAAATTAAAAGATTTGAAGAGACTCTGACATATTACACCAACTAAGGAAGAAAGAGGTTCTCTGCTCTAGAAAGAGGCTGCTTCTAGTTTCTTTGCTTCTTTTTCTTCTATTTATTTATTTTTAATCTTTTGTTTTCCATGACTTGAATTCTTAAGAGTAAAAGTAGTTTTGGCCCACACATCTCAAACAGTTGATCACTTGAGATAAGCTCTGATTAGGACGCAGCTTGTTCTTCCTTGAACCTAGCAGTTTAAACCATCATCCTTCAATAACGCAATATGAACTAAAGCTGGAAGGGTGATTTGATCTCTAGGATAAGCCCCAGCAAATGATTACATCACAGAACAGACTTTTTTGCATTTATACTTTAGGCATGTTTTAATTGATTAATGGCACAATATACACTTGCATGGTAGCAAACTCTGATGTTGCATATCCAATGGTAATTTCCCCTTCTCCCTTGTTAATTGTCCCCTGATTTATTTTATGTGTCCATGATTTTTCACATACCTCAGGAAAAAGTTATCCTCAGCCTTACCAATTGAAGCCAATCTTAATTAATCTGGAGCAATGGTCTAATCTCCCTTTCCAATGATTATATCCTGTAGGTAATGCAACACAGTTCTCACCAATGAGGCATGGGAGAAATTTTCTGGGATTTTAGGAAATATAGAAATTTTCTGGGATTTTAGGAAATATATTTTGGTTATTAACAAAAGGAGACCAAATGAAAGTGTTTCTCTCTCTCTTTTTTGTCTCTAAACAATAGTGCATATGGTTGTGATGCCTGAAGCTGATGCAGCAGTAGCGGACAAGAGGTAACTAACAAGCCTGCTGAGGCTGACAGGATAAAAAGATGGAAAGAACACGGGTGGGCTCCTAGTGACATTATTGAGATGTGAATTCACCAGCAGAACTTACTATGTGAGATGATAAACATCTTTATTTTTTAGCTATTTTGACTTTGAGTTTTTAGTTACTTGCAGGAAACTTATCTTATATAACAAATCATAACTACAGAAATGACTAAGAATACTTTAGCTAATAGATATTAGTCAACAGAATTGTAAAATATCAAATTATCACTGCAAATACTTTCTGAATTGAAATACCATTCCCCAAGTGAACTAGTGATTTTTCTCTATTTTCTTGAATCTTGTTTTCCATCCCACTCTTTGTTATTTCCTTCTGCATTTTTCTTTAATCTTCTAGAACTCTTTGAATATTAATCTTGTATAAAATGAACACTTTATAATAGCAGAAAAGAAATTGTGTATATTTTAACTATATAATACAACTTTCGTAACACATACTAAAACATTTTCTTGAAATAATTAGCTTTAAGAAATCTTATTTTGATTGTTTTTAAAAACTTGTGTTACAGAAATATTCTATTTGTAACTGCCTCATGGAAGTATCAACTCATTAAAGATATTTTAAAGCCATTTTTGAAAAAATTCTATTAAACCATAAGTGAACTAATGCCTTAATATCATTGTACTCTCCAAGGATAAAACATTATTAAAGTTGTTATTAAGATCCGTCAAGAAATGTTATTATGTTTTCATTTATGTTTAGACTACTAAGACAGTACATTTACATGAGAATGTATTAAAACACCAGGCTCACAAATATAACATAATTTTCAAGGCTAGGAAAGAAAATTAGTAAAGGGAATGTGTGTGGCCAGACCCTCATCTGATTCAAATGAGATAAATGTTGAAATCTTACTGTGTTTGAGAAGACATACAAGATCAATTTCCCTAGTGATCTAAATAAATTCATTCCTAATCTGAAAGTAATTGACATTCAGTGGTTAGAATGTAATCGCAATACTTATTTAAATAGCCAATTTTAATGAAGGCAAAGGGTCACTTTCAGTAATCTTAAATTAGAAGAATAAACAAGAGAGTAAATTAATGTTTTGAGTTTTCATACTTTTTGAAAGGGAATGATCCCAATTCATTTTATTGGTTTTGAATAGAAGAGTAATTGCAGCCTGACACTAAATTTAAATGGTATGTCTATGCATAGAAAAAATATGTTTTGTGAGCATTTACCCTAATAAAAAGTCAATTTTCAAACATTATTCTTGGAAATAATATTTTAGAATTAAAATATAAATGATGCTTTTTTTATATCTTCTAAAAATAAACTCATATTTTATAATGGATAGTCTATGAAGGTTGAATGCTGCTCTACCCACTAAAGCTAATTTATTTTTAAAACATCTTTTGTTTTCAAGTTGAAGCATGCACTTTATTTTGTGATGTCCTATGAGTTAATCTACAAATATATTTATCTCAAATTTTTTTTAGGAAAATAAAGATTTCACATTTTTACTATCTATATGACATTTTCGGATATTAGAGTCACATTTATCAAATATGCCAAAGTTATGTCTATACTTAAGATATGAGGCACGTTTCTTAAGATGATAAAGTAATTGCTGTATTATTCTCCTTTTTAAAAATAGACTGTATCTTTTAAGAGCAGATTTAGGTTCACAGCAAACTTGAACACAATGTACAGAGATTCTCATAAGCCCCCTGTACCACACCTGCATAGTGTCTCCCATTATCAGCATCCCCTAACAGAGTGGTACATTTGTTAAAATCAATGAACTTTTACTGGCACATCGTTATCACAGAGTTCATCTTTGGTGGTGTACATTCTATGGTTTTTGACAAATTTACAATGATGTGTATCCATCATTACAGCAAAATACAGAGAAGTTTAACTGCCCTAAAAATCTGTGTTTTGCTTATTTATTATCCTCTTTCAATGCTATTATAGGCTTGTCCTTAGCTACGTGTATAAGATACAAATATCTGAAGGTTTAATATAGCCTTGAATCATATACAATTTAAAAAATAAAAAGAGCAGAAATTCTCAAGGTATGCAAAGCTACAAGAGTAAACTTACGTTTTCTGGTTGACTGGATGCAAAGTGAGCTACATTTCCCTTATGCTAAATGTTCATTATTTTTCCAAATTGTCATTTTGAACCTAAATCATCTGACTTGAGTCAAATTCCTTCATGGCTCAGGAGGGACATTGTCTCACTTTTCTCTTCTTTCTTCCTCTCTCTTTACTGTTTTGTTTTGTTTTGAATTATAGAGCTTAGAGGTAAACTGTAGCCAGATGTGGTGAAACTAAGAGGCTTGTCATAGTCTCGCACTGCACTGCTGCGGTAACAGAAATTTTGGCTAAATTCTACTGCCTTTGATAGCCATTTGTAAGAGCTCCTTGATATAAGAGAATACTCAGTTACACCAGTGTTGGATAAATTTAGATAATACCACATTCCGAGAGGAAAGGTTCACTAATATTAGCTGAAGTGCCAACCAGCCCCGCAAAGCTCTCCTTGTTACAAAATATTACAAAATGGAGTTGGAAAAATCTGCAAACTTTGGTGTCACTGTTCCTTGTGCCTTTGTTGGAAATTCTAAAGGAATGTGAATTTGATCATGTGATTCTCCCTGTAACAGTTAAATGGTTGTACTATTTCTTAGAAAGCAGGTGGTGGAATACACAGTGCAAAAGCCGAGCAGGCAACTGTCTCAATTTTGTGCATTTAAGAGCTGACGAGATGACTGACGACATTGCCAGCTAGAAGCCATCATGCGGTCTGAAATGCCCTCTGTGACAATATTAACAATATTGTTTTTCATGAAGATCCTACATACATCTTAATGAGTGGAGAACACTTAACACTGTGGCAAAATGAACTTCTCTGATTATCAAGCTTCAGAATGAAAGGCCCCTTGGTACTTGTTCAGTGCATAATAATAATATAATACAATCCCATGGTGTCTTATGAAAATATCTTAAACTACTTTAATCTCATATCAACTCAAAGGTATTTTAAGCAGTGGCATAGCCTGGTCACATAGATAAACAGTTCAACTGAGTTTGAAGTCAGTTGTAGCCCTGAAACTAGTTTCCAAGTTAATTTCTCAACATCACACCGCTTTTGCTAGAAGAAAAGCACTGGTATCAAGATGACAGGAGCAGAGGGAATGCCTGAAAAGGGGACTAAGAGGGAGCCTCAACTTCAGTGTCAACATAAAGTCCTTGGTTTACCTGGGCAACAAATATTTCATGGAATGGGAGGGCCTTGAAAGATGATCAGGGATGCAGAATAATAATAAAATATATACATTTTCTTCTTTATAGTTTGGTTAAGAAACTGTGGAGTTGCCAGGAAAATATATAAAACCCAATTAAATTTGAATTTCAGATCAACAATGAATAATTTTTAGTATAAGTATATATTTACATAATCATGCTAAATAATTCTACTCACTTCCTTATACTACAAATTATTTGTTGTTGATCTGAAATTCAAATTTAACTGGGGATTCTGTATTTTTATTTGCTAAACTTGGCTATTTTTGTTAGATGGCTATTGTAGCAGACGTTGTTGGCTACTTAATCAACAATGATTTTTTCCTTTTTCCTTCCAATGGATCAGCCATAAAAGGCTAATCAAGATCAGACTAAGTCAGTCATGGCAATCTTGTTTCCTTTGCACTACAGGCGCACAGTGAACATATGATATAGCAGATGAGAAGGAGAAGCTAGTGATGGCCTTTGAAGGAGAACTGTTCTTCTTGATTTTGAGGGGGAGGGAATGAGAATAGTTGTTTCTGTCAATCTTAGAGGGACCAAATCACCAGCCTCACTGTTCTCCACACAGCAATTCACTGGACAGCTGCAGTGATAATATGACCAACATTAAGCATAAGAGAACAAAGTTTATAAATGCTGACATCAGAGGGGAAGAAGGGCTTCACCAGCCATGTGCTAACAAGGTAATTGGAAAAGCAGCAGAATGATAGAAGTGAAAGGATTTCTTTGTTAATTAGAGAGGGGCTACATTTAGCATGAGTTCCCTGATTGGTTATATATGAAATCTACCTGATAGTCACACGTGTCCCCCAAAAGGAAATGTGTTTTCCTAAATTTGCTACAGTATGTCATAGGGTCACTTGATCAGCAACACAAATAGGATATCTAGTATGTCAGTTAAGGAGGGAGGGAAAAGAGGAGAGGTCAGGAGAGGCCAGTAAGAGAACTCTGGGTCAAAGGGTACTTATATCAAAGAGTTTCCATCTAGATGTCACAGACTAGTGGGCTCTTCTTATTACAATAGTGCAAAGAGAAAACATTGCATCACCTTTTTTGCATCTTGTTTGAGCCACTGTTACAAGAGGATGTATATTGGGAACTATGATGGCTATCTTATAATAATGATAGAGATAACACACTAAAAATTGCAGAAGAAGTGATGAAAAAATCTGAATTCCTTTTATCAAAACTGGGTTCTTACAAAACCTAGACTGTATACCTCTTGCCTCATTTTTATGAAGACGTATTCCTAAAGATTTACCCACATTTATTTCTTGCAACTTATCATATCAACAAAAGATTGAAAATTCCCAATTCCCTAATTTTTCTAATGGCTAAAAAAAAAAACAATTCTGAAGATACCTGTGAAATTTCTCTCTTTTACTTAAAAATATTTGCATAGTAACTATTGTGTACCATATACTTTTCTCAACACTGGATCTGGTCATCCACGAGACAAGCAAGGTCCTTTGCATTAGGGTCATAACACTAAAAGTGAAGAAAGAAAGATGCTAGAAGTTAGCTAGGGCACATAAGAGAAAGGGAAAAAACTGATGGAGGATTGAATTTGGTAGATGAAATCAAGAATTATTGATATTTAATTGTGTGATGGCTTAGACAGCCAACTATAACAAGTATGCAGTAAGTTTTATATATATATACACAAGTGGATCACAAGGAAGCATTAGAGGTGGATGTATATATTTGAAAGTCACAGGTACATAGATTGAAGATAAGTATCTATGAAATGACCTAGGAAAAGAATGTAGACAGAGAATAAAACAAAGCAAAACAAAAAACAAGAAGGGATCCAGGAATGTTTCCTGGCATATTCAGTCTATTCAGAAACAAGGACCATTAAAGAGTACAGAGAACAATATTCACTGAGGAATGTCAGGGACTGTTTCAAGGAGATTATTGTATTAAACATGGTTGAACAGTAGCCTAAAATGAAGACAAAGCAGCTTCCTTTGGGGCAATGAAAATGCTCTCTGTGACCCTGACACAAATTCTAGAAAATATGGTGGAAACTAGGCTATGTGAGTTAAAATGTCATTGGTGGGGAGACAGTCTCAGCATTTTTTCATGTGAATTTTTTTTTTCAGTAACTGGAAGAAGGAAAATAAGACAGAAGATTAAGAGAGGTGTGTGATCAAACACAAATGTTTGTATGCTCCCAGTAACTGCTGGAGTGCAGTTCATCAGTAATAGACAGAGGATGCGTTCTAAAGAAACTGGGAAAGGAATAGCTTTTGCTAATTGGTAACAGAGGAAAACTTAACACTTTGTAAAATTAGATAAAGACTAGAGGGCCATGTGTAACTAAAATTGTTCAATTGGTTATGAAATAATGAGAGGAGGTCCTATCTGATGGAATCCATCTTCAAAATGAATTTTGAGGCAAGATTACGAGCTACAAATGAAGAATAGAGGAGATACAGGTGGTCTGAGGAGAAACTTGAAGGTACAAAATAGTTATTTTTGTATCTGAGATTAATATAAAAATTTAATTTAGACACAGGTGGGCTGCTCAGTAGTGTTGCCTATTTGAGGTTTATTTTCTTGAATTCAGCTTTGAAACAGTCAGTAAAATGCATGATTTTTCTCCAGAAAACTTAAGAGGATGAATGTTTGTAGTTAACCATCGCTGGCAATTCATGTAAGGATGGAAGTGAACAGCAGAAGATTAATGATCGCTGTAAAAACAAAACAAAACAAAACAAAAAACTGATGTTGTCTGCAGTTTTTAATCTGGTGAAAGAACTGCTACACTATGGTTCTGAGAATAAATGAACTATAGTAGCAGAAGAGAAAGTCAGATTCTGAGGTTGTAGAAAGCAAAGTTTAGAGTTACTCCGCATAACAAGCCTTTGGAAGAAGTTGCGTTACTGTGCATAACAAGTTCCCAAACGTGACTATGACAGTGGCTGAAGGAAAATTGGAGACAAGATCAAGGGGTTGAGATAACCAGTTATTCAATGGGCTATGTATGTGGATAATATACTTGAAAAAATTATAGGAATGAGATGAAGAAGAAAATAGGACTCAGCAATAGATCAATAATTGTGGAGAAATAAGCAGGAAATCTGAAGGTGATACCAATGGGAGACTAGGTAGGTGGCACTATGTCTATGGAATATACTTACAAGATCTAGAGCTTTTGAAGGAGGGAAAAATTGGCTTCAGAGAGGCCATGGACCTTTACACACTGGATGTGAGACAATAAGAGAATAATAACTATTCTTTAAAGAGCAGTCTCCATTTAAGGAGACTAGAGGGAGGTAGTGTCCTCAGAGGATCATGCATATCAAATTATTGTAAAGAGGAGAAAAATATTTTTAAAAAGGGTAAAGGATATAGATACTCTTGCTGGTCACAGATCTGGTGTGTTAGAAGGTAAAATAAAATGTTTCCAGGATATTCAGGAAAGATAGGAGAAGGACTGGGTCAAACAGGGGATTTAGAAACCATGACTAGAGTAGGATTATTTTAGAGACCTGGACTTCTGATTTTGGAAAAGGAAAAAAGAAAGAAGAAAAAGCAAAACAGTGCGGGACTGGTCCCGCGGGGAGGGAGCGGCCAAGGAGGACTGGCGCTCATTCACTGGGTCTCCTCCTCTACAGAGAGAGGCCAGCTGGACGGAGAGGGAGCCTCCGAGGCTCGGATCTATACGGGGCACCCCTTGACTGACAGAACTAAGTTAAACAGGCACAAAGGGTCCCTGTGACACCCAGCCCGAAACATGAGCTGGCAGCTGGGGGCCGGGACAGGCCACCCGAACCGGGTGGAGGAATGGGGCGGCTGCACCGAAGCAGCCTTGGCGGACTGCAGGGGGCTGCATGCCATGGCTGAGAGGGGATACGAAGCAGAACAACCTGGGTCCACCATAAATTACGAAAAAAAAAAAAAAAAAAAAAAAAAAAAAAAAAGCAAAGCAACACTGCTGGTGTGCCCTGGGGGGAGGGCGATCCATAGCCTTTGTCTCCTCAGACCCACAGTGCCATTACTGGCGACTTCTCGGGAGAAGAGAGGCAGGGCACAGCCACAGCCGCCGTCTCCTCCTGTGCGCAGCGCCCTGAATCCGCACCTGGGGGCTCTACAACCTCCCAGGCAGGACTGAGACTTGTTTATAGCGCGAGGCAGATAGGATCTTTCCACCCTGGTACCTCAGAGAACTCGGGCTGCCAAGACAAACAAGGAGCTGGGTTTTGGCACAGAGCAGGGGCTGGGCTGTTTCACAGTCTTCCCCGAGCCCGCTTATGGAGCTCCGACCCAGGGTGGAGTGGGCAGCTGCACAGAGCAGGGGAGCGACTGGCGCCAGGAGAGGGCAGGCGGCCATCCACCTTCCTGGTAGGAGCACAGCACCTGACCTTGGTGCTGGGAGGGGGCACTATCTGCCCACCTACCTTCTGAGTACAGTATCTGCGGCATCCAGAGGGGGAGTGACCTGCTCGCCAACCATGTAAGAGTGCAGCACCTGACCCAGTGTTGGGAGGGGGCACGATCTGCTTGCTGACAGGCTCTGGGAGCAGCACAGACGAAGGTGCCAACAGGAGGCCTCTGGAAACAGCAAGCTGAGTTCGCAAAATAGGGTGTAACAGAAAGTCCTCTCGATAAAATCATTAAGAGTGCACAGTCTCCATGAGAACACATCACTTTTGTTTCTTTAATCTTTTTTTATCTGTTCTATTTTCTATTACCCTTTAAATTTTTACTTTTTAAACAATTGTATATGTCTACAGTTTTAATCCTTTTAAAATTTTTCTTTTAAAATATTTTTTATTATTATTTTTAAAAATCTACCTCATTTCATTTTTATTTCTTTTTGCTTTGATCTTCTGTTATTGATTACAAACAGGTTTCAAATATTGTTTTGTTGATCTTTTCTCCTTTTTAAAAATTTTTAAAAGACATCTCAACTTGATTGCTATTTTGCTTCAACTTGCTCTTCTATTATTGATTACACACTGTTTTCAAACCTTTTTTTCCTCACTTCTTTTAAAATTCTCTCTCTCCTTTTTTTTTTTTAAAGTTTTATTCCTGCATAGGCCTTAGATAGATAAATAAATAAACTCCTTAAGGACCACAATAGATAGCTGATACTCCATAAGCCACAGTGCCAGAGAGACATGAGCAAGATGAAGAAGCAGAGGAACCAATGCCAATTAAAAGAGCAAGAGAAATATCCTGAAAGAATGATCAATGAAATAGACATTGATGGCCTACTAGATCAAGATCTCAAAAAAAGGAGTGGTCAAAGTACTGAAGGAACTAAAAGAGATAGTGTTTAGAGATATAAAATATGTCAAAAATGAAATTGAAGCCATAAAGAAAAGCCAAGTAGAATTGGTAAACTCATTTGCTGAGATGACAGCTGATCTAATGGCTGTACAAAGCAGACTAGATAATACAGAGGAGCAAATTAGTGACCTAGAAGACAGGACAACAGAAAGCACCCAATCAGAACAGCTGAGAGAAAAACAAATAAAAACCAGTGAAAACAATATAAGGGACCTATGGGATAATATAAAGTGTGCCAATCTACGCATAATAGGGATTCCAGAAGGGGAAGAAAGAACAAACGGACTGAAAAGGTATTTGAAGATATCATGACTGAAAACTTCCCAAACCTAAAGGAATCAGATATCCAAGTACAGGGGGCTCAGAGGGTCCCAAACAGGGAGAACCCAAACAGACCACACCAAGACATATCATAATCAAGATGGCCAGAGTCAAGAATAAAGAAATTATCCTAAAGACAACAAGAGAAAAGAAGAGTGAGCTACAAGGGAACCTCCATAAGGCTCTCAGCTGATTTCTCTACATGAACACTACAGGCCAGAAGGGAGTGGCAAGATATATTCAAAGTCCTGAATGAAAAAAAGATGCAGCCTAGGATACTTTATCCAGCAAGGCTATCCTTTAGAATAGAAGGAGAGATAAAGAATTTCACAGACAAGCAAAAACTAAAAGAGTTTACCAACACTAAACCCATGCTAAAAGAAATATTGAAAGTTCTACTCTAAATAGAAAAGCAGCAGGATGCTTCAGAAATGAGAAACTCATAACTGGAAAAGTGATAACTATCATGAATTACAAATAGAATTAACACAAAATTGTAAAAGAAGACATCTATCTAAATCATTAAGAGTGAGAGAGGGAGGCAAGAAAATATATTTTTTTCTTTTTTAAACTTTTTGTTCTCATTAGGATGGGTTTGAGGCTATATTACTATCTGTTTAATACAAACAATTATAACGGGTTAATAGACTTCCAAAAATGGTAACCACAATCCAAAAACTTACAAGTGAGTCACAAAAACTAAATAAAATCCAAGATAATAAAAAGTAAAATTACCAAACCACAAAAGGAAGAAGAAAGGAACAAAGAGGAAATACCAAATCAACTGCAAAGATAAGTTCAAAATGGTAATAAACACACATCTATCATTAATTACTATAAATGTTAATGGACTAAATGCTCCAATCAAAAGACACAGAGTGGCAGACTGGATAATAAAGCAAGAACCTTCAATATGCTGCATACAAGAGACCCACTTTAGGGAGAAGGACACATATAGGTTGAGAGTGAAAGGATGGAAAAGGATATTCCATGCAAATGGAAAAGCCAAAAAAGCAGGTATAGCAGTACTGATTTCAGACAAAATAGACTTTAAAACAAAGGCCATAAAGAAAGATAAAGAAGGACATTTTATAATGATTAAAGGAGTGATACAAGATGAGGATATTACACACGTTAATATATATGCACCCAATATAGGAGCACCTAAGTACATACAAGAATTACTAACAGAGATAAAGGGGGATATTGATGGGGATAAAATCATTGTCAGAGATATTAACATCACTAGGCAGATCTTCCAGACAGAAAATAAAAAAGGCAACAGAGAAATTAAATGATACAATAGAAAAATTAGATTTGGTGGATATTTTCAGAGCATTACACCCCCCAAAAATAGGATATACATTCTTTTCAAGTGCACATGGAACATTTTCTAGCATTGATCATGTACTTGGGCACAAAAGAAGCCTCAACAATTTTAAGAAGATAGAAATTATCTCAAGCAACTTTACTGACCAAATGCCATGAAACTAGAAATCAACTACAGAGAAACAAAGGAGAAAAAAGGGAAAGCATGGAGATTAAACAACATGCTATTAAAAAAAAACAATGGGTCAACGATGAAATCAAAGTTAAAATTTAAAAATACCTTGAGACAAATGAAAATGGAAATACAATCACACAAAATTTATGGGACGCAGCAAAGGCAGTGCTAAGAGGGAAGTTTATGGCGATACAGGTCTTCCTCAAAAAAGAAGAACAATCTCAAATAAACTATCAAACCAACCAGCTAAAAGAATTAGAAAAAGAAGAGAAAAAAACCCACAAAAGTCAGCAGAAGGAAGGAAATTATAAAGATCAGGGAGGAAATAAATAAAATAGAGATTAAAAAAACCATATAAAAATCAATCAAACCAAAAGCTGGGTTTTTGAAAGAGTAAATAAAATCATCAAACCTCTGGCCAAACCTTCTTTCTTCACAAAGAAGAAAAAAGAGAGAGCACAAATCAGCAAAATAAGAAAGGAAAATGGAGAAATTACAACCAATAAAATAGAAATACAGAATATCATATGAGAATATTATGAAAAACTATATGGAACCAAACTGGATAACCTAGAGGAGAGGGACAAGTTTCTGGAAACATACAGTCCACCAAGACTGAATCAAGAGAAACTGACCACTTGAACAAACCGATCACTAGAAATGAAATCAAAATAGCAATAAAAAAACCTCCCTACAAATAAAAGTTCAGGACCTGACGGCTTCACCGGGGAATTCTACCAAACATACAAAGAAGAACTCATACCAGTCCTTCTCAAACTTTTCCAGAAGATTGAAAAGGAGGGAATACTCCCAAACTCATTCTATGAAGCCGCCATCACCCTGATACCAAAACCAGGCAAAGACACTACAAAAAAAGAGAATTATAGGCCAATATCACTGATGAACATAGACGCCAAAATCCTCACCAAAATATTAGCAAACAGAATCCAACAACACATAGAAAAGATTATACATCATGACCAAGTAGGGTTCATCCCAGGGACACAAGGGTGGTTCAACATATGCAAATCAATCAATGTAATACATCACATCAACAAGAGAAAGGACAAAAACCACATGATCATCTCAATAGATGCAGAAGAAGCATTTGATAAAATTCAACACCCATTTATGATAAAAACTCTTACCAAAGTGGGTATAGAGGGAACATATCTCAACATAATAAAAGTTATCTATGACAAACCTACAGCGAGCATAGTACTCAATGGTGAAAAACTCAAAAGCTTCCCACTAAAATATGGGACAAGACAAGGATGCCCACTATCACCACTCCTATTCAACATAGTCTTGGAAGTCCCAGCCACAGCAATCAGGCAAGAGAGAGAAATAAAAGGGATCCAAATTGGAAAAGAAGAGGTAAAAGTGTCACTATATGCCGATGACATGTTACTATACACTACCAGTGGGAATGCAGTTTGGTGCAGCCACTGTGGAAAACAGTATGGAGATTCCTCAAAAGACTAGGAATAGACTTACCATATGACCCAGGAATCCCGCTCCTGGGCATATATCCAGAAGGAACCCTACTCCAAAGAGACACCTGCACCCCAATGTTCATAGCAGCACTATTTACAATAGCCAAGACATGGAGACAGCCTAAATGTCCATCAACAGATGACTGGATAAAGAAGAGGTGGTATATTTATACAATGGAATACTATTCAGCCATAAAAAACAACATAATGTTATTTGCAGCAACATGGACGTCCCTGGAGAATGTCATTCTAAGTGAAGTAAGCCAGAAAGAGAAAGAAAAATACCATATGAAATCGCTCATATGTGGAACCTAAAAAAAAAAAAAGAACATAAATACAAAACAGAAATAGACTCATAGACATAGAATACAAACTTGCGGTTGCCAAGGGGGAGCAGGGTGGAAAGGTATAGAATGAGTGTTCAAAATTTGTAGATACTGATGGACATATGTATAATAGGTAAACAAGATTATACTGTATATATACAAGATCTTGTGGTAGCTCACAGCAAAAAAAGTGTGACAATGAATATATGTATGTTCATGTATAACTGAAAAATTGTGCTCTACACTGGAATTTGATACAACGTTGTGAAATGACTATAACTCAATAAAAAAATGTTTAAAAAGATTTTTTTTATGTTATGATATGAAGTTTTACTGTGGGATCATTACCCAAAAACATCAAAGATCTATTTTACTACCCAAATTTGGACTGAGTCTAAAACAATTATGATTCCTGAATCTAGAGTGCTAACATGATTTTTACTTAATGTTTAAGTTTAAGGGAATGGAACAGACATCGCTAAATAAGAATTAACTCTTTTGTACTAATACTAGCACTCCATAACAGCTTTAACTTACGATATACACTTTGACAACTCTTCAAAATATTCTCTGTAAGTGACTGATTTGTATACGACTGAGTTTCAAAACCAGTAAGTATGATGGCTTTGTTTTACATGTTTGATATAATCAAGCCTATCCACATGTGAGTCAAATAACTAAAATCTTTACCTTAATTACAATTAGTTTTAAAATAATTGAAAGTATGTTAATGACCTAGAAACTAATGGTTTAACTAAGATATAAAGATAACCAGCAAACATTTCAGTGCTTACTGGTCACTGCTTAAAGCATTATTCAAAAATTAATTCATCTGAAATCTCACTTCAGACTTACCAGCTGAAAGCATTATTATTATTATTACCATTTTATAGATTAAAAAAGTGTGGCATAGAAAATTTGCATCATTTGCCCATGATCACTCATCTAGTCAGTTTTACACCAGGATCTTGAACCCAGGAAATCAAGGTCTAGCATTCATACATCTAAGAATGTCACACACATGCTTCAAAAAAAAAAATTAACAGTCTATATTTTTATTGGAATACCTTGAATTTACTTCAAGTAAAATATTTCTTATAAAACTGAGTATAAGTAAATAAAGTGAATTGCCTTTCTCTTTTCATTAGCATAGTTATAGATTTACACACTTGCAAATAACCTAAAAAAAATAATGAAAAAACTATACTTTTGTGAAGTTTGTAAATATCAGAAGATAAAACATCCAAGTTATTAAATTAAATCTTAAAGCTCAAGGACGAAGCAGTGTCTGCTTAACAACATAATGTCGGGTAGTGTATAAAGAATTCATGCACTTTGTGCGATGTTTTATTCATATATTGGTAAATGAATACATAATTATCTGAAAATATTTTTGTTTTTGATATAACCTACATCATGGAATATGAGAAGTTTTATTTTTTAATGCATTGTGCAATAATAGATATATGCTTTGGCTTATTATTTTTAATGTAAATTAAAATAAACCTGATCTATATTGGTGATGGTTTCTTTCAGATCTATGTTAATGAACACACTTGAGTTGCTCTAAATTACAAGTATAATAATTTTCTAGAACCAAAACTGAAATTTAGCCCAAGAATCCAGAGTTCTGTAGACTGGCAGTGGGGATTGTAGAATCCTTGTGTACCCAGGGTTGCCAGATAAAATTCAGTTCATGTAGGTATTTGAATATCAGATAAACAACGAACATTTGTTTAGTAGAAGAAGGTCCCATTTGGATCATGAAAGTATTTGCTCTTTATCTGAAATTCAAATTTGACTGGATATTTTGTATTTTGATTTCTAAATGTGGCAACTTTATGCATGCTGTATGGTTCTCTGGGCCTCAGTTATGTTACTGGCCATTAATCTATTTTATCTTTATCATAACTTTTGATTTAAAATCTTTGAATTTCTGCTTCAATTTACTATTCAAAACCAATTAAGTTGCTTCATATTCCTATGAAGGGTCACTAAGACAAGTGTTACTAATGAGAAAAATGCTGTAAGCTTTTGAATATATTAGCAAGGCCAACCACTGATACAGGAATTGATCTCATTCTCAAAGTATCCACACATATCTTGGCTAGAAAATAAAAGATGTCACTTATAATCAATGGCAAATTGTTTTGAAAAAAAAATTATTGGAGAAATATTTGTATAAAAGTATTTTTAAGTGTATATAACCCTGTACCTTCTTGCTATGGAAACCCATGTTTTTTGGCTGTCTTAAATTTCATTATTAGCTTGTAGTCATTCACCCTTTCATTCAGTTCACATTGTTAATTTGAACAGATAATTTAGAAAGACTGGTGAAGCACAAAATGTATTTGTCTTGTTAATTCTGTTAACAAAGCTACAAGGAGAGTGCATTTTCATAAATAGTTGTGACAGCTGCCTAGTTAAAAGCATGAATTCTTCATTCAGCAAATAATCTCCAAAGTGAAACACAACACTTCCTCCTTATTTTCATAACTCTTTGCTTAAAAAACAGTAACATCTAAACAGTTACTAAGATGAATACCATATTATCTATCCAATAAAAATTCCTATAACCTTTTATAATGACCATTTAGGAAAATAAAGAAAAGGAATCTTTAGACTGTAAAAATACCATTATCTTAAAGAGACTCCAAGATAGTATACATTCCTGTTTCCAGAACTACATTTAAAAAAAAAATATATGTATATATGTATGCATAGTCAGTTTACAATGTTGTGTCAGTTTCTGGTGTACAGCACAGTACTTCAGTCATATAGGAACATACATATAATTGTTTTCATATTCTTTTTCACTGTAACTTACTATAAGATATTGAATATAGTTCCCTGTGCTATACAGTATAAACTTGTTGTTTATTTTATATATATTAGTATCTGCAAATCTCAAACTCCCAACTTACCCTTTCCCACCTCCTTCCCCCTTTGGTAAGCATAAGTTTGTTTTTTATGTCTATGAGTCTGTTTCTGTTTTGTAAATAAGTTTGTTTGTCTTTTTTCTTTTTATATTCCACATATAAGTGATATCAAATGGTATTTTTCTTTCTCTTTCTGGCTTACTTCACTCAGAATGACATTCTCCAGGTCTATCCATGTTACTGCAAATGGCATTATTTTATTATTTTTTACAGCCGAGTAGTATTCCATTGTATAAATATACCACATCTTCTTTACCATGTCATCTGTTGATGGACATTTGGGTTGTTTCCATGTCTTGGCTGTTATAAAAAGTCCTGCTATGAATATTGGGGTGCATGTGTCTTTTTGAATTGAGGTTCTAGATTTTTTTTTAATAACCATTCTCCTATAGCAGTATGTTTTATTTTTATTTTTTAAAAATTTTGTTTCTTACTGACATCTAGTTGATTTACAAAGTTAGTTTCAGGTACACAGCAAAGTGATTCAGTTATACACATGCATGCATATTTATATTTTTAAAGATTATCTTCCATTATATGTTACTGCAAGAAACTGAATACAGTTCCTATGCTATACAGTAGGTCCTTATTGCTTATCTCTTTTATATATAGTAATGGGTATCTGTTAATGCCAGATTGGACAACTCATGTGCCCTTTTTAAAGAGGAAATAGACCCTATGTAATAGACCCTGAGTAACACTTCACCTTATTTTATTTTATGAATAATGAAGAAGTTGATCATATTGTACAAGCTTTCGTCAGTAACACTATACCTTTCCTACTACTGATTCTGATTTTAAAAATTCTAAATTTGAACATCATAATTATGAATAATGACCTTATCTTCTCTGTTTCTTTTTTTTTTAATTGAAGTATAGTCAATTTACAATGTGTCAATTTCTGGTGTACAGCATAATGTTTTCATATTATTTTTCATTATAGATTACTACATGATATTGAATATAGTTCCCTGTGCTATACAGAAGATACTTGTTGTTTATCTATTTCATATATATAATAGTTAATATTTGCAAATCTTAAACTGCCAATTTATCCCTTCCTACACCTTTTCCCCCCAGTAACCATAAGTTTGTTTACTATGTCTGTGAGTCTGTTTCTGTTTTGTAGATAAGTTCATTAGTGTCTTCCTTTTTCTTTTTTTAGGTTACACACGAGTGTTTCAGTATCCTGTTTTAAATTCTAAATTCCATTTTTTACTATAAAAGTAACAAAATTAGAGAAAATAAAAAATAAAGTAATTTATGAATAAAGACACTTAATTCTATGACTTAATAGAACATTTGTTAGAAACATAATTCTAGCTTTTTTCTATGCATTTGTATCTATATATGTGAATGTGTATCACATTCATTTTATTACACATGTATTTTTCACCCTATGATTTACTAAATAATTATGTTATGAATTATTAGTGTAATGAGTTACCCAGCTGAGTGATTTTTAAAGTTTGTTAATGTCTAGTCATTCACTCATTTTTAAAATCGACAATGTGAATATCTGGAGATTGTGGGCATTCTACAATTTTTGGAATAGATGTCAATTCCTGTGAAAAGCTCCCTTGCTTTGGAAAAGATAGCAGGATAAGCTCTGTCCTGTAAGTTTTATAAAAAAAATGTAAAGTCAGACTATTTTTTAAAGAATAAAATAAAGTCATTCTAAATCTAAATGTAAAATTTTCAGACTGAGATGTTGTGTTCCATTAAATAATGTAAATTGGGTTGATTTTTAGATTGCATACCTAAAGAATTAATGTAGTCACTTAGAATTTTTAAGTCACCTCAGATTGTGACTAGACTGCTAAGTGTCAATTGTCCATCACAGATATTATTTAAATTGAAACACTCCAGCACTTGAGAATGTTTTATAATGATTAGGTGGGGCTGAGGATATCCTGTGAAATAGTATCATGTGTGTGTCAATCATTTTTGGATGGGAATCAGCCCGTCTCAGCTTGAATTTTTCACAGTGGGGAGGTTATCTGTTTTTTGTTTTTTTGTTTTGTTTTGTTTTGTCTTGTTTGGCAAACAGGTCCTTAGTCACAAAGTTGAGCCTCTCCTTTGCTATGTGGCAGTATTCTAAGGCCTGAGGACTCTCACATTATGTTTAGGAATTGTGAATCAGTCGCCCCTCGCAGGGAAGTATTTTTCAGTAGAGGCTTATTAAACTGAAGTTTTGGTAAGACCTGGAGTGTTTTGGGGAACTGAAACAGTACTATATTTAGACATGATGGGAATAAGTATGAGAAAGCATTCTGAAGAATTCTGGCGCCTCGGGTCAGCCAAGGATAGTGGCATGGAGAATGAGCAGAGGCAGCAAGTGATGACCTCTGTGACTAATTTTTTAAACGTGTAAAAAATGAACGCCAGATTCAAAAATGTTCCACAAAATCCTGATGTTATTTTAACATCTTGACAGATTCACTGTGCACTGGTAAGCAAGAACAAACCCATTTTTCATTTTACATTTCTATCTTCTGAGATACTTTTTGTAAAATAGAATTTACTTTACATAAATTTGTATTGTAGACAACTTTTCTATATTTAGTAATTTGAAACAAAACTATACTCATATACCTAGGTTTTTATACTTTATCGAGCACCAAGATAATTTGTGAATTTTCGTCAAAAATTCGTAATACTACAAAGTATTATGGCTATAGAATCTTTAGAATAATATGCTTTTATAAGAATAGTTCAGTAATGACATTAGTTACTATTCCTATTTTTAACAATTATTGTTTAAAAGATGTTTTTTAGCAAATACTCAATTTTAACTGAGTAGAGCAGTTGTCCAAATATTTGAATAAATATTTGAATCTTCCTTTAGATATTTAAAATCACATCTATACCACCTTTCTTGCTTGTTAATAAATATACTCTCCTAAAGGTAAGATATTCAAAATTTATCCCTTCTATAATTTAATCCTTTCTTTAATTTCAACAAATTTGATAGCACGTTTACCATGTGTTTAGCGCTGGCTACAACACAAAAAAAATATGGAGCAATGCCTTCCCTCCAGAAAAGGTGGATGTTCAAAGCTCTAAACACAAAGTTTACACAGTTAAAGAGGATTGCTAGTAATTATTTGACTGATCATCATCTGGTATTTACAAAGCCAAAATTTTTCATTGAGAATCCCTGATTACTTTTTTGAAGCTCAAATTATATTTCGTTCTGCATTATTATCTTTAAAAGCTCTTCCACCCAGAAAGGTGAACTACAATCAAATCTGTAGTCTTTTCAAATCCTTTTAAATGGAAGCCTCTCCTTCCTTCCTGTAACATCTCCGGAGTATCTGAAAAAAAAAATGGGTCTCCTGCGATGGGGTTCAGGACATGCTACCCAAAATTTGGCACCCTGGAATTTGAATATTTTAGGCTGAAGGAATCTGGGAAAAAGCAGGTGCTGGAAGGATTCTCTGATCTTCCTCTGAAGCAGGTCATAAGACCTTCATATGAGGAGATGCCTTTTCTACAACTGAAGAAAAAGTATCGCCAAATGTGGAGGAACTTGGAGGGGAATCTGAACAAACCAGACTTGCTAAGTTTTCCTCGGTTTTCACACCTAGCTTATCCTTTTGTTCTATCATATTTTCCCATGACTTTCTATTCTTCATGCAACCTAGTATAAATACGCTCAGGTTTAATCATCTCTTCATCTTCATTTCCATATATAGGCTTGTATGTCATGGAATATATATAGTCAATAAACTGTCTCTTGTTAATTTGTCTTTGCTACAGAGATCCAGCCTAACACCTAGAAAGACAGAAAGACAAAGATATTTTTCCTCCTCTACCCCCATGTACATCTCACTCCAACACTGTAGAACTTAATAGCTTCTGTTCCTTTGAAACTCATCCAAAAGCACGTGCTCGGTTTCTTCTAAGCCTTTTGGAACTAGCTCAGAGAAATAATAAAAACTTTTTCAGCTACTGTTTGTGTGCTGAAAATATGTGTTAATGTCATCTTAGACATCATATTGCATCATTTGTTAAAAAAAGAAGGAAAGTCAAGTCCTCACTTTTGAAGATGAAAACTGACAAAATTTTTGCTGTTTGCCAAATATCGCATAGGAAATAATGAAAGAGTCAAAATTTGGTTCTAATTCTGTCTGATTGTAGCGCCTGTACTGTTAAAAATTGTTCTCTTCTGTACCTTTCCTCAGTCCTTTGACATCATTAAAAAACTAGCATCTACAACACAGCTTTCAAACACCAAAAATGGGTTTTCTGGTTGAGAAACAGATTGCTGTAATATCAAGGTCTCCTCTTCATGTGTCCTTCCTGGTAGTGGTCCCAACCAGTGCCTCTTTTCTGAAGTGGCTCTTTTATGAACTCACAAAACTAGCTGGCACCAGCTTACTGCCTCCCGGACGCTCACACTCACTGAACGAGATATCTGGGTAGCAGTATTCTATTTCCATTTCCATGCTGTTTACTTGGGAATAGGGTTGGGGGGGCAGCAGCCTAGTAGTTCAGCCACCTGATCACTGCCCCATTCCTTTCAGAGCACACTCTTGCTCAGGAGTGGTTTTCACTGCTGTGTTTGGTACATTTAGTCCTTTTCCTACTATAAGTTTCTCCTACCTGTCCTTAGGTTCTGTTCAGCCTGGGACAAAATAATCAAGGACAGCCAAAATTCTTTGGTAGTTCCAATTACTGCTGTCATCATTTCTCAGCCACCACTCAAGTCTCCTCTGTGTGAAGGAGTGAAATTCTTGCTTTATGGGTACTGGGAGAGTGGGAACCTGATAACCTAAACAATGACGCACTTTCCCTTTGATCTGAAATTCCATTTTCCCTCTTTCCCTGAGTTGCATTGACCTAAAGAGTTCATATCCTTTGTATTTTTTTAAAGAAAATATTAAAAATCAACAGTGTCCCCCCGAACTATGCAAACCCATGTCCTCACGTCATCTATTTCATGAGTGTGGTTGACCGTCAAACAGTAATTTATTACATTTGGAAGAATAAAAGTTTCAGTCGCATCTATTTCATGGATTTGTTATTTTACTGGAAGGACGCTAGGTTCCAAAGCTATGATGCAGGCTTGCCTCACATTGTCTTGCAAATGCCAAAATTAAAAACTTGGCACTCCGGGGAACAAACGAATAGCAGTGAGATCAAGCACAACAGCAGGAAAATCCCTGTTTCTGAGCTGACTTTCTGATTTGCCCTCCAAATCCCCAACTGTCCATCAGCTAAAATCTCAGGAGCTCTATTTTCACACTGTCAGAAAATAACTTAAAATATTTTCTGCCAGCATGGACATGGTGCTTTCACTCTTCTAAGCCTACAATTTACATCTTTTAAGATTAAAATACATAACTGATTACAGCAGGGGAAGTAATGTGAATGTCATAGAATTCTGCAAACTGCCGCTCTGAGACTGGAAGACTGACTAGAAGGTTCAATCGCTATTCATTTGATCTTACGATTTTGCTCCATCAGCAATCTTGTGTTTAGGGGGCAGGACACTCAGTCTGCTGCTGGCCAGCATATTGACTGCATAAGCTGTGATTTGTTATCTGAGTAAAGAAATATTTTGGAATCACAGTTGAACTTGGCTATTTAGCAGGTTTGTTGAGAAGCAAATTTAATATATTAGAAGATTTACTCCATCCTTCTACTGATAAAATGTCCCCAAACCATAATTATGCAATGTTATTTTTTGGGGGGGAAAGGACTGCTGGGAGTTTACACCTCTCCATATTCCTGGTTGCCATTTTTTTAGTTTTTAGCCAAATCACACACCATTCATTGATAAAAGTTGGGAAAATCATAGAGTTTCATGGCTTAAAGGCTCTTATGACCATCATCGACTTATTTCCTAGAGAAGACAACTAAGGTATAGGAAGACACAGATGGCTAGGAGAGGGCTGGAACTGCATCGGATTTTCTCACTCCAGGTCCGTCATTCATCAGCAACTGGGGGCAGCAGGTAATAGTTGAGAACTGAATAGCTCTTCCGGTGCTGTTTCATTCAATATGTTATCAATTCCACAGTTTGAAGCTTAGCAGCTATCTCTGCAAAGGTGAAATATTTCCGTTTAAAAAAAAAAAAAACAAGCAATCTAATAGATGCTCTTCATCATGGAGAGGTACCTAAGCAGTGTGTGTATTATTTGGTTGCTCTGCCTCCATTTCCTCATCTCTCAGTTGTGATGAGGGGAGTATTCACCCCACAGGGTTGCCTGAAGGAAGATTTGAGTGAAGAAGTGTAAAATGCTGGGACAAAATCCAGGCACGTGTTAAGTGCTTTGTATTCGTGTTTGTTAGCATCAGAGCCTTCCTGTTGTAGAAGAAAAGTTAAAGCTTAACCAGTTGAAACATGATTTTACTATTGAAACCAAAAACCAAGTGAATTTTCTAAGACAGCTAGTGTTGTTTCAGTTGAGAAGCAACATGTCTTAAAGTGCAGTTAACCGTTTAGATCATGGCTTATGTAACACAAAGTAGCTTCAGCTGGGAGTCACTTGGAAGACTGAGGCAGAAAAATGAAACAGAGAGGCACCTGCATGACTTCCATGCCCATCTGTGTGTAACTGAATCTATACTTCCAGGTCCTAACATTTTACGTAAGATTAATTTTAATTGTCTTCTTTTGGGGAGGGGAGATAGCGCAAGAAAAATATGGGGAAAAATTCTCATTAATTTCATTGAATTATGTATTGCAGATATTTTTTCATGGAATATTGGCATCCTGAAAGTAATACTTAAATGACTTCCCAGCATGGCATGATCTACGCCTGCACGTATCTTGCATAAGTTATTACCTTCTACCAAGGAAGGAAAATGAGAATTGTTTAAAATGGGATATGCTTGATAGTGAATCAAATTTCCCTAGTATGTAAATTATTTCCTGGGAGTGAATAAGGCACATTGGGAGCAATTTAATAAATGATACCCTGGAGGTCTGAACGGATTAATGAACCTGATTATCCTTCTCCTGCAGAAGGAGAAAACTGTCACTTTGCAGTTAGCCTAAAACGAGCTCTCCATAGTGTCACTTCAAGGTATTTTGTAGGGAGAGAGGGAATAAATATAGGTGGCCCATTTAATACTTGTGGGGATAGAACTACTTTACATGATTACTTTCTCTCTTTCTCAGGATGGTGCCATTAGCAAAGGAGCACTGGGGCAGAGAGTGAACTGGTCTGGTAAAAAACCACATCTACTCCAGCGCCATGGAACCTGGGTCAAGGTGAATGCTACAGTCTCTCTCCTAAATCCTGATGCTTGAGGCTGCACCTCGTCTCCTCTGTGGAGCTTCATAGCTGTTTCCTCATAAAGCACTTCTGTGAAATGGGCTTAGTGCTCTTTACCCAGCCACAACGAAGACAAGGCATATGTAGGTCTCAGTAAGAAAACAAAGTCTTTTATCCTTTTGTTAAAAATAACTTATGAGGTTGATACTGATGTGTGACAAATTACCACAAACATAGAAGCTGAAAACAACAAAATTGTATAATCTCGTTGTCTTAGTGAATCCAGGGTGCTATAACAAAAATACCATAAAAGGAGTGAAAAACAATAGAAACTTAATTCTCATAGTTTTGGATGCTGGGAAATCCAAGGCCCAGGTGCTGGCCAATTTGGTTCCTGGTGAGAACCCTCATTTGCAGATGGGTGGATACCTTCTTGCTGAATCCTCACATGGTGGAGAGAGAGCGATCTTCAGTTTCTTCACTCCATCGCGAGAACACTAATCCCATCACGGGGGCTCCCTGCTCACAACCTCATCTAAACGTAATTACCTCCCAAAGGCCCCACCTCCTAATACCATCTCATTTGGGGTTAGGGTTTCAACATATGGATTTTGAGGGGACACAAACACGCAATTCATGACACTCACGGTTTTCATGGGTCAGGTGTCTGGGTATGGTTTTGCTAGGTCCTCTGCCCAACATCTCAAAGTCTGAAATCAAGGTATCAGCTAGAACCATGATTTCATCTAAGAAGGCCCAGTTTCCTCTTCCAAGTACATTCAGGTTGTTGGCAAAATTTATTTCTTGAGATCATAGGACTGAGTTTTCTATTTTCTTGCTTGTTTTCATCCAAGAGTTTCTCAGCTACTAGAGTCCTAGCCATATGATCTTCTCTCAACCTAGCACCTTACTTCATCAAAACCAGAAGTCCTTCATTTTAAGAGCTCACTGATTAGGTTCAGTGCACCCAGGATCAGTGGATTACTGACCATAATTACATCCACAAAACCCCACGTGCCACATAAAGTAACATAATCACAGGAATAGTATCTCATTGTATTTCCAGGACCTAAGCACACGCCAAGGGAGTAGAATTAAACAGAGCATTGGGGGTCATATTTGAATTCTGCTGATCAGAGAATATATACACACAAATGTATATGTGTATATATACAATTTTTTTTTCCTGTAGGACATGAATATGCAAACATACACAACACACATACAAACACACACAATATGGAAGGCATATATCAGAGTTTTGGGCCTACATACAGAATCTTCCAGGCTGCCACTTAAATTCTTTCCCTTCCTAGATAGTTCAACGTTTAAAAAAAAAAAATCAATACAAATATGTACCTATCCCCAAAAAGTCCAAAAAAGGGGAAAAATGTGACTCATAAGCTACCCAATCTAAAAATTTAGAAGACAGTAGGAAAAGTAGATCTACACCTAAACAATACAATGCAGACTACATCCAGTGCCATAATAGGGAATGTAAAAATTATTTTGTAGTAAGAACAAGGACAAATTAATTACAAGGGAGTTGCAGAAGAAAGAGGAAAAGTTGGAGACCAGCAGGTCAAGGACAAATTGGACAGGAGCCAGGCTTTCAAAGTTGTGTAAGATTTCAACAGAAAGATTGAGAATGAAAATTTATAACATTTCAGATTATTCATCCAACTGATCATTGACTATTTAGCCAATATTATTGGGCACTGGAAATATATAAGGCACCATGCTACTGAGTGCTGAGTATATACCAGAAACACATGGCTGAGCAGGCCACATATATTAACTCATTAAATACTTAAAATGACCCTAAATGGGGAAGCACCATTATAAAGAAGTAATTATGGGCCAAAAATGAGAAAGGAAATTTTAAAAGCTTCCTCAATGATATGACCTGTGAGCTAAATTTTGAAGAAGGTATAGGAATTATTTAGCAATAAAAACTGGGGTAGAGAAATTATGTATATAAGTCACCCAAGCACTAGAGAGCAGGGTACATTTGATAACTGCAAATTGTTCCATGGTACTAGAACATGACTGTGGAGATAAGAAAGTTCTATAAGCAAATATGATAATTTTATGTGATTAAGAAAAGGTACATCCATCAGGTAGATATATTGCCAAGAAATGCTCCTTCCCCTGCTGCCCCTAACCAGCGTATGGACTTATCAAGTGGAATGAAAGCTAAATTCCAGACCCAGTTTATAATGATGATCAGGATGCCCAGAAAAATCAGCTACAAGTTTATCCAAATCCATCTCCCCAGACCTTCTGATTTGGGGTACAATGGAGGTAAAGGACTTCAGAGATGGAGTTTAAGTGAACTAACTAGATTAACGGCAGATGCTATCCGATAAGAAACTTATGCAACAGGATGCCAACATTAATTCTACAGGGAGGTAGTATGAAAATATGTAATAAGTATGGGGATCTGAGAGTAAGCAGGCCTATGTCTTGCTCCTTCACAAGGTCCCACAATGGATCAGACCCCTTGCCAAGAACACTGAGCCACCTTAACACAGAAAAGTAGATTAGAAAGGGCAATGCTTTGTGTGAGGCAGACTTATTGACCTGAATCCACTTTTCAGAGTTCTTGTAGACCCCATGTTAAATTTTCTGGGTTTAAGGGACATGGGCATGACCTTGAGAAATATTAAGGAATATAATGTAAAGGGACCTTGCAGCCACAGTAAAGTATATTAAAAGAAAATAAAAATCAAAGGGACTGGCAAAGCTGGTGATGTCAGCTTGGACAGATGACCAGGACTAAGTCTGAGATGTTGTCTCTCCTCCATGTCATGAAGCAAACTCCTGGAATTTAGACTCAACCCTGGTGAAAAGACAGGTTGAGGAATTCCAACCTTGAATTTATCAGAAAGTATTTTTTCATGGGAGAAATTTAAAAAACAAAATAAAATAGCAGAAAATAAACAATAATGGGATAGAATTACAATGAACTGACTAAATTCCCACATAAGTTCAAAGCTCTAAATAAAAACTGAATTTATGGCACAAAAAACTAAATCATGTAATTCTTACAGTCATGAGTTTGGTCACAGAAGGTTTTAGGATAGATAAGAGAGTTCAGTGATAAAATATATTTTATTTTAATTACAGAATAATAGATTGAATGGTTTTAAGAAAAATGGTAAAATGATCAGATTTGTAGTTTAAAAGGTGACTGTCTACAGTACCAATGATGTGCTGGAGGATATTTGGGTTGGAGACAAAAACTCTTATCAAGGAGTCAATGTTGATGCTTTGATTCAGATGATTTAGAACAAGAGTTAAAATAAGATAGTGTCAAATTATTTTATCTTCCTATAAAGAAAGAAACAATTTATTATGGGGAGAGAAAAAGAGGGATAATCAAGAATGAAGATCCTTGGGTTTCTATTATATCAGCTAGATTGAAAAATAATGTCATTTGTCAAAACAGGGAGTTTAGGCAGGAACCAGCAATTAAGATGGGAATACTGAGTCTGAAGTATTTGTGGGCCATGAAAATCAGAAAGGTGTGCATGGCTGAAGCTCCACAGAGAACTCCAGACTGGAGATAGTGAGTTGTGTCATCAGCATAGAGGAGGTAGTTGAAGACATGGGATGAGCTGTCTCACAAAGGGTATAAATGTACAAAGAAATCCAAAATGGAACACTGGAAGATAGGGAAACACATGCCCCAGAGAAGAGTGAAATAAGTCACAATGGAAACACTGCTTTCCTGGTAGACAAGGAAGAACAGAGTTTCAAAAAGAAAAGAAAAGATTAACAGTGTAAATGTCAAGAAGAGTTTAAATGTGATAAGGACTAAAATGTGTCTATTAGATTAAGCAAAGAATAAGACAGTGCTGACCTTTGAGAAAAATTCAATAAAAATGGTAAGGGCAAAAGTTAAATTACATGGAGCTGTGATATGGATAGGAGGTTAGACTTAGTGTTTCAAGTATTTCCATCATGAAGAGAAGGAGGATTGGAAAGCAGCTAGAAAGGTCAAAGTGGCCACAGTGTATTCTCAGCAGGGACAATGTCACCTACAAGGTACATACTAGTTTTTTTTTTAAACAAAGGAATGAGAATGGAAAAAAATCTAACTCTTTTTGTATAAAAACATTAAGATGCATATAATACTCAAAGAGGCATAGAGTATATCTATAGTATTAAAATTCCTGGGGCAAAATTAGGAAAAACTGTCCAAAAAGTTTCCCTAAGAGACTAATAATAATAAAAATAATAAAAATTTTTAAAAACTTGGGTAAAGTAGTAGTGCTTGCAGAAAAGGAATTATTGAAAGATAAAGAAAAAATAAAAGTATTTATAATCGATAAAAATTATAATAAAAATTTGAGATGCAAGAGGAAACAGTTGTGAGAAAAAGATTAATCTTAGAAAGTATAAATGATACTTTTTTCTCTGAAAGGAAGGAAAAATAAGAATGAAAGTAGATACCCATATTTTGTAAATGAGAGAGTCCTGTTTGGAGGCTTTTATCTTCTTGTTTCTAAGAGATCAAATCATTTGATCAGAGTGAAGGATCAAGAGATCAGACAGAAAGAAGAAATTAGAAGTTAAGGACATGTTAAACCATTGTGGAGAAAATAGAATATTCTAGGCAGAGTTCTAAAGATGACCTTCAAGACTCCTGCCCCTTGGGGTACACGTCCTGCTTTTAGTTCTCTCCCTGTGGATGTGAGCAAGACTATGAATGACTAATTTTGCTCCCACCATTAGGTTAATTTATATGACAAAGGAAGGGATTTGAATAGGTAATTCCCACATATTTTTGAGGAATCAAAAGAGAGATTATGCTGGGTGATCCAATGCTTGATTCAATCAATCCTTTCAAATCTTGGAAGGGCTTGGGCCCTTCCTGAAGGAAGAGTCTCAAAATTCCTGTGTAGTTCTTCCTGTTGACACTGAAAAAGTAAACAGTTGTTTTGTGAACCACTATGGAATTTGTTCACATGACAATGAACCATGTGTGGCCTTAGGAGTTGGGCAGTCTCTGGTAGGTATTTAGCAAGAAGATGGGCAACTCAATTTTAAGACCACCAGGAAATGAATTCTGCCAACAACCTGAATGTGTTTTAGAAGGAGATCCTTCCCTAGTTGAGCCTCCAGAAAAGAATATAGTCAGTGAGGCTAGAATCCATCTGTACAGCTGTAGAAAGATTTTCCAGAATCACTCAGTCTCTAGAGGTGAGGGAGCAGGAATTACCTGCAATTTTTCTAGAAAAGAGTGGTAGAAGGGAAGGAGAGGGAAGGACAACATAACAGAAAAACAACATTGGCATGGGAGTGACTTAAGTAATGGAACCTGAGAGGGCTACTACTATTTATCAGGAGTATGATGGTAAGAAACCTCCCTGTGTCTTAGTTTCCTCATCTGAAAAGTGGGATAATAATAGTAGATACCTCATAGGATTGTTGTGGATGCTTAACACATATAAAGCATGTACAGTTGTGCCTGCCCCATGGTGAGCCCTTAAGAACTGTTAGGCAGTGATAAAGGGAGTAGTGATGAAGTCATAGTAATGTTAATGGAGAAGGAAGATGAAATCAGAGTGGACAGATTAGAAGAAAGTAGAAATTAAAGGACTGCATGAAAGCAGAAAATCAAAGGAAAAATGTGGATAGGGTCAAGAAAAAAGGGCGCCCAAGGGGACTGTAGTTAAAGTGCAATATTGGATTTACAATTTGGAAGAGTATATAAACAGAAGAATGTTACCCTTCAATGCAGTTCTACAAGAATCAAGTCATTAGCCACTGTAGTTGCTGACCTACCTACACCCAGAGAGAAATTCAGGATGAAGAACAGGATAAGGCACTCTGTGCTTTGGGAAAACAGGCAAAACAAGCCCTTAGATAGGTAGATATATTCCAGGAAAGTTTTTAATAAACCCAGATTCTTGCATCTTCCCAATCATTAACTAAGATATCTGGGCCTCATGACTAGCAGTAACCTTTTACTGAGACTTATGCTTGACCACAATATCCCCTAGCCAAAACCACATATATACTGTCTCTCCCCCTCCCTTGTGGGAGCAGTTCCTCAGAGCTCTCTGAGAGGCTGTCTCCCAGGCTATAGTCCTCAGTAAGACATTGAATAAAACTCAACTCATAGCTTTTAACATTGCATGGGTTTTTTTCCTAGTTGACAAGTACTTGGAAGTGAACTTGGAAGTGTGTGAGTGTATGTGTCTGTGTATCATAGATCTTTTGCACCAGAGAAATACATGACACAATTTTTCATGGAATATTTGTGGAAAAGAAAAAGAAAAAATAATATGAAACAGGAGAGAATATAGCTAAATGGATTGGTAGGTATTCAAACAATTAATCTCACAAAACAGATTCATATCAACTGGGATAAAAGTCCCTGGGGGCATGTTTAGGATTCTTTTTGTTAAACGGTGTTAATTATCTGTGTGGCATGGTTGGCTAAGCTGTAATGTATGTAACATACAGAGATACCTTGATGCATGGCTTAAATGGAAATATAAAATATTTTTAAGATGAAATAATGGTATGTAACTTGTTGGAATTTAAAACCTTTGTCTAAGGCACTCACAATTTTTGTGGAAGCATAAGATACTAAGTGTATTTGTTTGCAAAAAGAGCCACATTGTTTTGTAACTGTTCTCATCCAAGATGTAGAACCCATTACTCTACCCTTGACGGGGGAACTTGCCTGCCTTCTTATTTGCTCTACCTAACTGAATGTGGAGAACGTGATGCTGTGCTATTTCTTAGCTTAAGCCTTAGAGGCTGAACAGCTTCCACTCTTGCTCATTTTGGGATTCTGTGACTGTCATATGAAGAAGTGTATCTGATGAGAAACATGAGACATAGAGCCTTCTGCTGCTCTGGTCCACAATCCAGCCACTGCCCGACATGTGCATGAAGCCCTCCTGGATCAGTCAACCACCAACCAACCCACCAGCAAAGCACATTCCATGAATGAGCCCAGTGGAGGTCAGTCAAGTTGGCTCAGACACCAGTAGTTGAACTGCCCGCCAACACAAAATGGTGAGCAAAATAAACATCTGCTATTTTAAGCCCCTAAGTTGGGAAATGGTTGGTATGGACATGGTAATGCAGCTAGAGAAAACAAGCTAATGTTTTGTTTATATACTCAGTATAATCACCTAACTGCTAAGGGGCTACAACAAACAGAGAAAGAAAATAAACACAGTGACCCATTTTCTTAGGTTGTATTAATTGAGATAAACTGTCCAGAACAATACTGATAATCATTCTAGGCTGCATTCTCCCAGCCATGTTACAGATGGAGAATGGTATTCAAGTGAAGTATTTTATAGGAATATTAATTAATCGCTGCATATGCAAAGGGAAATAACCAGAATTGTTATCCTAAAACTCCATCATTCATTTCTTGTACAACCTGAAGATATGAAAATTCAGGAAGAGCCTAAGAACTATCTCCAAATATCTTAGATTTAACATGTCATGGAGGACTGAACTTATATTCTGCATGGCTCTGAAATGCAGAGAATAGATCAGAATATTTAGGGGAAAACAAATATCAGTTTAATCCAACCAGAAATATTCCAATAGTTAAATTCAAAAGGAATTAAGTTGTAAATTGGTAAAGACACCTTTCACAAGAAGCATGGAATCAAGTTAAGGCTAGAACTGTAGCATTCCTTCCAACATGGAAGTGTTACTATGTTATATGCACTTTCTAACACAAGGGAGAGAATGGATTGTCTTTAAGCTTGATCACAATGTCAATCAAGAGAACACCCCTCTTCCATGTATACACATTGGAAGAGTTCAGTAAAACAAAATAACTATCTAACTGCACCATCTAAGAAACTTTTAAAATACACTGAGCCTTGAGTTTTGCCTTAAAAGATAGAAAGAAGGGATATTTAAATTCAGTTCCCTAAAGCTTATATCTATCACCAAGCATGTAATAACAATGGATAATGTTTACAGACTACTTACTAAGCACACAAAACTCTGCTGACTGTATCCATTTATCTCACTTTCAACTTTGCAATAGTCCTGTTAGATATGAATCCATATTTCTCCAGTTTAGAGACAAAGAAACTCAGAGAACAAAAAGGTTAAGTAATTTGCCTAAGGATGCACCGCTAGAAAAGAGCAGAGTCAGCAACCACCCTCATTCAATGACACCCCAGACCCCACGTGTTTAACCAGTAGGGCACTACCTCCATGAAAAACTCTATGCAAGACACTGCACTGGGCTCAGGGAGAGACACTGACCTAAATATTTCTAATTGAAGCTCTAAAGACTACCATAGCATGAGAAGGAACAATATGGAATAACTAAATACAATTGAAGACAGAGTTTGGTAAATTTTAAAATGTACCCACAAATCAAATGCTATGGGACCACAGTAGTGGCTGAGATTCGTTTCACTGAGGAGATTAGGGACAACTTCATGGAGGAGATGACATTTAATTTTGATTTTGAAGGAGGGATGTAATTTTAAGCATTTTTATCACTCTGACAATTTAAGAGACAGATGATGTTTTGTTGCTATGGGATGAAGCAAAAACTCCAGGGGGAATTGAGAGAGGATTTTTTTTCTCCTATTCACAAGGCAAAGCAGCTCTGCTACCAAAAAAGAAAAATCAGGTACATGATGTCTTAGATTCCTGTGGATATCTTTCACTAACAGAGTATTTTATTTCACACATTCTGCAATACATGAAAGTTTATCTCACATGCAACTTTCTTTGAGTTGCATGTGCTTTCGATAAAATGCAATGCTGTCAGAGAATTAACAAAAGTAACATTGTAGGGTATAGTTATGTGCTTCACTGAGTTCTTAAAAAGGAATCTGTAAAATAAATTAGAGCAATAGTATCTTAAAGTCTGTGAACATTTTGCAATGAAATTAGAAGGGCATCAAAAACAAATAAACACTTTTTAATCTGTCTGCTAAATTACCTTTTTTTAGGTTTTCTTTTTCTCCTCCCTCTCAGTCCTAGACATGGGTTCCTTATCTTAGCATCACATAAAAGAACAATCCTTGAATTTACTTTCAAACTAGAAACCCCTGTCTCTACCTAGTCCCTCCCAGTTAAAGCTTTCGTTGAAGACTACATTGTGGAACCAGCCTGTCATGTCTACCTGGTAGTTCAGTCTCCCATGAAACTTTTAGGGCCTTTTGGGTCATCTGCTTTATGTGCCACTGGCCTCACTCACATCCCCAAAGTGCACCACACCATCCATGAAATTGACATCTCTGACAGAATGCCTCATGCTCAGTGATGCCTTCTTCCGAGAGATATCCCTTCGGACAAAGACCAAAAGGGAGATGGGGGTAGCAGAAGCGAAAACAAAATGTAAGCCTGAAGAGAAGACAGAACTGTTTCTTGAAAAGTTGTACATGCCATGCTACAATAGATGAATTTCACTGAGTAATTTGGAATTCTTTAAAAGTGGTAGCAGCACCGTGATCATCTGTATTGCTTCAGTGGCACATAAAAACAAGAACGTGAGAAAATACAGCAAGGGAAATCAGTTTATCACAGTGTGATGATTCAGGTGTGTGGTGAACGTGGTCAGAAATGAACAGATGAAGTGGAAATGAACGGGCAGGGTGGATGGAAGGGGAGCTGCCGAGGTAGCATAAACAGAAAGCGATGCCGCAGCTAAGGGGCTGCTGATGGCAGAGGACGACCATAAAGCTTTCAGCCTAGGAGGCTGATGAGTTTAATTCACTCAAGAAAACCTTCCTAGGTACTTGAAATGGGCTGGACTCAGAGAGAGACAATTGGATACAGGGAGGAAAAAAAAGCCACAATTCCTACTATCATAGTTCGCAGTTTATCGTGGAAGATCAATAGTCAGAACAGTAAGAATTAATGATAATTGTAAGCAGCGGAGCTTCAGAAATGGTTTGTATGTTTAAAAATAGAGCCGTGGCTGGAAAGTATGATATTCAGGAACAGCTTATACTAACAGGTGACAAGTGAGTGAATTATAAAAATAAATGTGTATTTTTTGCTAGAAATAGTTGGATGGGAAAAGGGCATACCTGAAAGAGAGGTCAACAACTTCAAATTGTTATTGGGGGCATAAGAAAAACTCAAAATTTTACGGCCATTATTCATGCCTAGAAATTAGAATTTAGTGGGAGACTGAGAAAAAATAAAATTTTGGGTGGTCAGGGAGATTTTTCACGGAAGATTTCTGTGGATAATGCCTTGAATCAATGGAAAACATTAAAGGATTTTAATCAAGGAAGTTCAAAGATTAGATTTATATTTCAAAAATCTCTAGGGCTGCATCATGGAAGATTGATTCATGGTGACCAGACGGGGGACATGAGACCAGTTAGGGAGAAGATGCTGTAAGGAAGGGGAGGGGTGGTAATGACCTTTCCTAGAGGGCAGGGGAAAAGGTAAGAGAGATTAGAAAACCGTTTGAAATGGTTTCTTAAGAGGATGAAATTAGTATTACGTTATGATCAAAAAATATGTGCTAAGATTCTACTGCTTTAGAAAGGCCGTCCCTGCTAAGGGTAAGTAATAGCCACCCATGGCAGAGACATCTGCCCACCCACATCCTTCCCCCTTGCTTTCCTTCATGACATTATTGCACTCCAAGTAGCAATGAAAATGCCAAAAAGACAGCATCTCTTTCAGCATGATGTAGATGATTAGAATTAAATGAACATGATTTTTGGAGTCTCCAGGAAATAGCATTGGAAGGTGTCAACTTCTTCGGAATGTTCCTCTTTCTCCTCTTCTGTGCGTTCTGTTTTCCACTACCTGGAGCTTAGACTCAACAGCTGAAGTCCCAGCAGCCTCCATGAACTGAGAAGCGATTTTGAGTTGGGAGGTATCTTGGTCAGCTCAGGCTGCTGTAACGAAGTACCAGAGCCTGGGTAGCTTACGAACAACAGAAATGTATTTCTCAGAGTGCAGGAAGCTGGAAGTCTGAGATCAGGGTGCCAGCAGGGCTGGGTTCTGGTTAGAATATTCTTCTGGTTTGCAGACTGCCAACTTCTTGTTGTATCCTTACACAGCTGAGAGCAGAGACAGGCAGGAAAATCTCTCGTGACTCATAAGAACACTAATCCCACTCATGAGGGCTCTACTCTTATGACCTCATCTAACCCTGATTCCTGCCCCCAAACCCTACCTCCTATTATTGTCACATTGAGGGATAGGGTTTCAATGTGTTAATCTTGCAGAGACATAAACATTAGTTCATAACAGAAACTCTATGTGAGACTTGTAGGAAAAAAGTGGCTAAAACGTCTCACAAGAAAATGATGCCACTATACAAACCCTGAACTACCTACAGATGGACTTTCTCTACCATCAGAGAGAAATTAAGAAGTCACTGTTATTTTAGGTTTTCTGTTTCACGTGAAGAAATCTAATCATAAATGATATACCCTTTCCCCACCATGCTTAATATTTTTGTTACTTTCCATTACTTAAAACCATATTCTTTATTTATTTGTTACTTTTTCATTGTCTACCCGGTTCCCTCTAGCTCCTAAGCACTATGAGAGAACAGTTATTGTTTATCTTGTTTATCATTATACCTGAAGCCTCTAGCACAGAATCTAGCATAAACTGAGTGGCCAACAGATATGCTTTGAATGACTAAATGGCTGAATAAGATGGGTGGGGATAAGGAATAGGCAGATATATCAAACACTGGTTTCTGCCCTTGGAAGCTGTATCAGTGATATAGACAGCTTTCACATGGAGAAAACCTGAAAATCTGAGGAAAGGATGAGTTCAATTTTTAATATACTGAAACTGAGATGTCTATTTTACATCCAAGTTGAATCATCCGGGAGAAAATTAGGTATATGAATTTAGAGCTCAAAAGAGTGTTCTGGGTTTGGGAATAACAGTATTGTTAATCATCAGTCTATACGGCATAATATGAAGTCCAGGGAGTTGATGAGATTGTACAAAGAAAATCATTGAGAACAGAAGCCAGAGAAATACAGTATTATGTGCAGTAGAAGAGTTAGAAAGACAGGAAAAGAAAGGGAAACACATCCTGCAAAACAGAGTTGTGATGAAAGTAAGTGAGAGTGGTAAAACAGAGTCACATACTAAATAAGATAAGAAATTATCCTTCCGATTTCACAACTTGAAGACACCCGTAAATACTGGGGCAGCAATAGATTTTGTGAGATGAAAAGACAAAAGTACATGGAAACAAAATTGAGATATTGAATGTAGACCACTTTTTCATCCAACCATATGAGGAAAGCAACAGGAGAGACACAGCAGGATTAAGAAAAGATGGGATGATGAGAGAAATGTTTATTAATTTTCAAGTGGGAGTCATTTGGATATGTTTTTATCTAATGCAAAGTAAGCATCAAGACAAAAGAAAGGAGTTAAAAATACAGGGAAAAGAGGAAATTTTGATGGAATAAAATCTCTCCAGATCCATCAAGCTCAATGTTTGAAGTGAGATATTTTGTAATTCTAAACTTGCAAGGAGAAAAGAGAAATTTACCTGTATAGATCTAAATTCTGACTCAATTCCTGGTCACAGTTTGCACTGGCTTTTTGAAAACTGCAATGGAAATGTTCAGTCTGACATTTTATCTGGAATGATTTCTTCTTTGCAATTCCTGAAGAATTTGAAAGGTGATTGGTTCCCTTCCTTGATGTGGAGTCAATATTTCCAAAACGTCTCCTCTGAGGCAAAGCTATCATTAGGACTAAAGCTAAGGTCTCTGCATGGGATTGATGATTCCCCAATTTTGAAAAGACGAATGAGGAAGTTGAGGGTATAATATTTAAGATATCTAAAGTGATGATGTTGAAGGGTGAAAAAGAAAAGGAAGCAACACCTTATAAAGTGCCTGATATTTGTAATATTTTTCTCAATTCCACATATGACAGAATAGCAATTTTATATACACAGAGTGAAGTGGAGACGTCTGGTAACTCACCCTGGGGACAGAGCTAGGATATGACAAAATCAAGATTCAAGTTCAGTCTCTTTGATTTCGAAGTCCATGCTCATTCAAGCACACCTCACTATTTCCTTAAAACTGTCCTGGCTGAAATTATCAGGATGGGTACTGCAATGTTGTGTCCATCAACACATCACTTCCTATGTAGAATAAAGTAATTAATTACTTACATTGTTAACAGTGCTTTCTGTACCGTGGTGTAAAGAAACTGGACTGAGCAACAAAACAACGTTATGACTTAGAAGAATAAGAGAACATCTCAAAATATTTTGTTTTAGTTCCTTTTTTAACTTTTTAAATTCCTATTTCTTATTGAAGTGTAGTCAATTTATAATGTTAGTTTCATGCATACAGCAAAGTGATTCAGTTATACATATACATACATATATTTTTTCATATTCCTTTCCACTACAGATCATTATATGAAATTGAATATAGTTCCCTGTGCTATACAGTAGGTCCTTCTTGTTTTAGTTCTCAAATTTAATATACTAAACCCTCAAAATTAATTATTGCCAAAGGCTACAATTACATTGTTTCTTAAAGTTCTCAGGTAATAATTACTGACAAAATGATATTGAATCTCTAGCCTTTACAATCATTCTATTTTTATCTGTGTGCTTCATATCACTTAGTTTATGGACCAGGGAAAGTATGACCCTGTTAGGTATTGATGCTTTAAGGCAACAATTTTGTGTTACTGTTATTTAGCAAATACTTTGGATTCTCAAAGTAAGGCTTAGTGACTTAAATACATGAATAAAAAATAAAACTTCCAGGCCAATAAAAATATAAAAGAATAAATGTTCTTTAAGCTTTGATGGAAAAGCTTTATATGATGGCGAGAACTCTGAGATAGAATCTCTATGTCTTGGCATCACCGTTCATGTCTTCAAGTATCAAGTGTTATAATTGACCATAATGAACCAAACCATTTCTGCTTGTTTATGAGGGGGACTTGACAATTTTCACCAAACTTAAGAAAATATCTTTACATTGAAAAGAGACAATTATCTCTACATAATAGACCAAGGGATATTGTTGCTGAAACAAAAAGGAATCCTAAAGACACAGTTTTTCCTGAAAGTATACTTAATTTAAAATATTGATGTTACATCTTTAAATAATGAATGCCAATACCTCCTACTGGATTTACTATTATTTACAAGTATATCTTTGAAAAATTTAGCAAATGTATTGTAAAACATCAGAGAATACTATTAATGTTGATTCATGTATGTAAAACAATATTTGAAAATTATTATCTTTTGGTGTATCTTTTTCTCCCACAAAATCAGCCTTCCTTTGAAAATTATGAAAAGTAATACCACAGAAATATTTGGGATCATATATTTGTTTTTATACCCAAGGAAGATGTTTTATTTTTTCTACAAATATCAAAATTTGAAATTAAAGAAAAGGAAAGGGGTCAGAATTATACAAATTTCAATTAGAATTTAGATAGAAACATTCTGTAGTATAATATAATGTATTTGAAGGTCAATTGATGTATGTTATTACTGAAAGTTATAGCAGTCAAGAAATTTTTTAAAATATATGATTAGTAACATGTTTTACTGTCAATTCAAAAACAATCTCAACAATGATCTCTAATTAATTGCCAGGTAGGGCTTTACAAGCAATATTAGTACACGATGTTCTTAAGAGCAAGCAAGGAAATAGAGCACCAGTTTTCATAAAGCTGTATCTTGTATCTTCCCTTGATTAAGTCTGCCACACATAAAATGAAAGTGATTCTTCAAGGTCAAGGTTATAACTTACTGCTCTAAATACATGGATCCTGACCATTCCTTGAGATCTTAGTCTTCCTAGAGTTAAAGGTGTGCTGCACAGTCATCATCTGATCTTCCATTAACAGCACTTTCCTAACCCATACTCTAAACAACAGCTGAAAACAGAATTTTGAACTTATGACTCTTTCATTTTCATTTTTATTGAAGATCAATGTTGTCACTGTTTGCTTAGGACCTAAATCTCCCTCACCATAGAGTATTTAATGAGGTGTGAGAATCTTTATCAGATTTCTAATCTTATTTTGGAAAAAAGCATTTGATTTTAAGGGTCATAGACTACTTGTAGGGAGTAAAATTATGTTGATCACAAGACTGTTAAGGTATCATTAAAAGGTGATTTGTGTGGTGGATTAAGGATATTATATCTAGAGCATGTGTATTACATCAGTATCACCATCTACAGGAGAAATGTAGGTGGATAATGTCTGTATGTGAGTATTTTCTAAAGCAACAGTTTATTAACTAGGACTATGGAGATTCCTAAGCCAACAGAAGAATCAGTCAAAGTAACTAAAATTTGTTACCTGTGGGAGGAAGGAATTAGGATAGAAATGGATCGGTACAAAGAAGTGTTTGTTGGTTTTTTCCTTGTTTTGAATTTTGGTTAGAACATGGAGCACTATTTCACATTATATAACGTGGAGACATATTACTTAGATACAAATAAATATCACCCTAGATCTGCCTAGCATACAGTCTCTTGGTAAATACTAGGCAGTCAATGAATGTTGGCTCCTTCCAGTGAGAGTCCCAACTTACATGTCCCAAGAAGATATATAAATACTTTTTGTGGTTTAGGATGCAGACATATTACTTAGTTTTTTTTTCTTCATGGTCCTTTTCCATTTTTTAGTTTATAACAGTGGGTGCTACCACAAAGACCCAACAACTGACATATTGATGTTGAAAGAATGAACAAGTTGCAATCTAATGTGATGGGGTTTAGAATTGGGTGAGACTTTCCAGAAAAGGTTGCTGGTGAACTTCTTAAACAAGTATTTTGAAAAGATGTTATGTGGTGAAGCAAGAGGTTATAGAGTGTAAACAGAGACTAGCTGCCTGAGGCCTCAGAGGCAGGAATCAATATGAGATGTGTAGTCAACTGCAAACTGATTTTTATGATTTAAATGTGGAAATACTTTCAACAAATAACATAAAATTGTATCTTTAAGCCTGGACAAAATAGTATTTAGTTGATATGTTCACTTTGTATTTGCTAAGGAATTTAAGAATCCTCTGTACATTTCCGAGAAAGAAGTTAAAATAATAAAATTAGAATGCGAAGGATATAATTGCAGAACAATATACAAGATTGTTTGAAAGAGAAAGAGAAGCAAAACAACTACTTTATGTATTTTCTCATGTAACAGTTACTGTATCTCTTAGATTTTTTTACTTTATTAAAGTATGTGAAATTTCATCTGTGTTTAAGAGAATATTATCTCCTACACTCTTTAAAATGAAATACAGTGCACATATTTATGTAAGCCCTAATTTTCTTACACTGATTTGAATTTCTTGGGGAGGTTAAGGGTGTGGATGATTGCCTAATTTTAGAGGAATAAAAGTTCAGTTTTTATTAGCTCTGCCCCAAACGTCAAAAACATTAATTAGATAACATTAGAGAATGAGCTTGGATCCTGTCTCTGAAATGCTCAGCTATTCCAGAGCAATATTATATAAAGGAAGGTGTGTATCTATTTATGTCCCCTGATTCTACAGAGGAGTAATCAGTTTATAAGTATGCATATGATAAAAATAATAAAATATAACTAGATAAAAATTGCCACCAAATATATAGGTCAGGACCAAGGAAATACTTAAAAGGTAGAAAGATATGCAGACTGCCATTCTACTAAGTTATTAAAGCTGAACTTCATGCATGGTTTGATTTTCTGGGAGTTCAAAATTAAATGAGAATCATAGCCAGTAATGACTCTCAATATTTTAAGTTAGAAGAAATTTAAATTTCTTACATGAAAACACATTTTTTTTCCCTAGAGCTTGTTTGAAAACTTTTCTTAGTGGTATTCATGCAAGAAACAGAACATAAGGAAAAAAATAGCAATAAAAATAACTGAAATGTGACTGAAGTATCGTGCTGTACACCAGAAACTGACACAACATTGTAAACTGACTGTACTTCAATAAAAATATATTAAAAAATAACCAAAATTAATTGGTTCTTACTATATATAAAATATCACACTATGTTACAGAAATTATATCATTTAATTATTAATTTCATTGCATAATTTCTATTTTATGTAATTATTAATTTAGGTTGATAATTTCTATTGTATAAATTTCTATTTTATGAATTTAGTTACATGTCCTATTTTTATTTAATTATTAATTTAGGTACATAATTTCTATTTTATTCTTTGTAATTATAAATGAGGAATAAAAGAGCAAATTCTTCGATTGTTTATCCAATATCACACAACTAAAAGTAGTTGAAAGTGGTTTAATATTTTCTTGTAGTAAGTAACATACTCAGTTGCAGTTATGTAAGTAACAGAATAGGTTACTGTATTAAGGGATGGAGCATTATGTAGGAAAACTAAAGAAACTACAGGGATTGTAAGTGGAGAGGGGCCTAAAGAGCTGATTTGATTAATTAGACTTATTAGATGTCAGTTTTCTTTCCCCAGTGTAGCTGACTTTGGTGAATGAGAAAGTCTTCTGCTTCCATAGCAGGGTTCTGAAGGGTAAGCTGAACCAGCATGCAGCCCAGAGAAGGTACACACAGGGCAATACTTTAGTATTTCAGTGCCTTGAGTATTAAGGGGAAACTCTCATTATATTGTACCCTCTACTTTTTATTGTTTTGTAGTCAGCATATTAAGATTTAGAGTGCCAAGACCATGGTATGAGTCTTCCGAAAAGGAGGCAACAAGTAGGTAACTCAATCTTCTGGAATTCTAAGGACTAGTCAAAAGATTTCAAACAAATCATCTTTCATCTACTGGGTCAAACTGTGACCCAACAGAATTCAAGAGGCAAAGGTACTAGATAAGAGTTTAGACCCAGAATTTTGCCAGCAATAAAGGGCATTATCTGACAACAAGTGGAATTTGTGATAGGAAACCCAGAATTGTGGTTGTGTGGTTGAAATAATAAGATTTAATTATCTTGGCATCTGGTGGTTTCTTTCCTTGGAAATGATAAAATACTAGGCATGTGCTAATTCTTCAAAACACCAAGACAAACAGATGAAGAAATAAGTAAAATAGGGTGTCTACTAAGAACCTTATAGGAGAAAAAAAAAACTTCTGTTGGAATAAATTTAATTTGGGAGGAGAGGGGAGAGTTCTAATTTGATTATTATTGGACTGAATCAACGGTTTGGCTACCTTCTATGGATTACTTTTCTAAGGGTCTTACCATCAAATAGGCCTTTTACCTTTTTGAGCAATTACTGTTCTTCATGGTCAAAAGAGTGTCTTTTCTCTTCTATGATGTTATCTTTGCTGTACTCTCTGCAGATTAAAGAACATTAGGTTGGGTGAACCAAAAAATGTTGAAGGGTAAAAAAATTGTTCTGCATTTGATAGGATTTAGATGTGTTATAAGTTCTAAAGTCAATTACAACTTTCTAAAATTCATAAGCATCAGAGTCTCTGGATATTTGATGACAAATATTGATTTAATTTTGGAAGGATAGACATATCTTTACCTCATTGAAATACAGTGATTTCATTACCAGGTATAGTTTACTGTAGAGAACCATTAGTGTGTCAAGACAATTTCATCAAAATAAAATTACAAGGCTAGAAACTCTCTTTGTGTGTCAAAATGGACTATTGATATTTCCTATCCCATGTGGATTATCCAGAATTCCTAATATAGCCCATCCCTTATTACAAACATTTGATTTAAAAACAAATCCTTCATCTGATTATTATCTGTAATAATCTGCCATTTACAGATCCAATTGCTGCCACCAATGCCACCTTCTATCAAAATCAGTTTTTGAGGACATCTAACCAGAACTTATTGCTCTTCAAAGCGTTTTCACATCTACCAAAGTAACTAATCCACTTTGGGTATAGATACACAGATTTAATTATCTGCTTAATTATCTATTCTCTTGAGACTTAGAAAATATAAGAAAGCCCAGAAATCAGATTCAGAAAGACTCATAGTTCATGACTTATATGAAAATTACATGGTAGGTAAAATTATTTAGGTTAGAAAACTGAGAATTTAAATGACTCTCTCTGACATAAATTTTTATAGGAAATGTTCTGAGTTTTAGATAACTTATTCAAGTATGAAAATTTGAAAAATATTCTATTAATCATTGCTACAATGTCTTCTTCAAACTTCTGCAGAAATTTTGTGAGAGCAAGTCATGATAAAACACACTTTAAACTAGTACTATGATTAAATTTGAATTTTTATCTCCAAACACTGTACTGTTATAGATATTTGGGAGCATTACAGTAAATTGAATCAGGGTGTTAAATTAGAGGAGCTTGATAGATAAATTATCCTTTGATTATAATGTGTTTTTTTTTCACATTGGGATGTACTTAATGCACATCTAAATAGGGATATAGCAGCCAACTGATGATTCTTGTCAGCATGGCAACTTGAGCATAGATAATAATAATATAACATAGAGAGATGATGTGATACAAAGGCTCTAAGGAGAAAGAAGACAAAGAGTATAAAACTTTAAAAATAAAGGCAAGGATTTTTTTTGTTTGATGTGAAAGGTGCAAAATAGAAAAAGAAAGTCTCAGAGGAAGAAAATAATTACATTTTATTTTTCTCCTTCATAAAAACTATGTAAGTGACCTTTAGAGTAGTGTAACAAGTAGACAACACAACTAAAAATGCACTCAAGAAAGCTGAGTGATCCACAAGTCACAAAGAAGACACTGGGAAGCACTGTAGCAGGTGCTGGATCCAAGGGCTTTAAAAGAAGCCATAGCTGCAAATGACTGTGATGGTTAGTTTTATATGTTAATTTGACTGAAGTAAGAGATGACCAGATAGCCAGTAAGACATTATTTCTGGGTGTGTCTGTGAGGGTGTTTCCTGTTGAGATCAGCAGTTGATTCAGTAGACTTATGAAGAAATGTGCCCTCATCAATGTGGGCAGGCATCATCCAACCTGTTGGGGGCCTGAATGGAACACAAAGGTGTAGGATGGGTGAATTCTTGCTCTCATTTTATACTGGGAAGTCCATCTTCTCCTGTGCTTCAATCACTTGGTGATCCAGAACTGGGGGTTGGTCTCAGACCAGGAGTTACACCAATGGTTTTCCTGTTCTCAGGCCATCAGAATCAAACTGAATTATACTGAATTGCTTTCCTGGTTCTCCAATTTGCAAACACCACATTGTGGTGCTTCTCAACCTCCGTAAGTGTGTGAGTCACATCCTATAATAAATCTCCTCTTGTACCTATCTATCTATCTATCTATCTATCTATCTATCTATCTATCTATCCACTTTCTTCTGTTTCTCTGGAGAACCTTGACTAATACAATGCCTAAGCTTAAGTCTAAGTAAAAAAACACTTAAAAGTTGAGGACCTTGATAGTGTTGGAAGTGTTGTTTTTTTTTTTTTCCCGTGTGATATCTCTAATTTGATGTTTAGGTAGATTTTCTATTAAATTTAGTTATCATAAACAATGAAAAAAATTTTGAGTAAAATTGTCTATGTTTGCAGATGGCATGATCTTATATGTAAGAAACCCTGAAGATTCCACCAAAAAAACCTTGTTAGAACTAATAAATTTAGTCAAGTAGCAAGATACAAGATTGACACAAAAATCATTTGAATTTCTACAGACTAGCAATGAACTATCAAGAGAAATTTAAAAAGCAATTCTATTTAGCATCAAAACCAATAAAATACTAAGGAATACATTTACCCAAGAAGGTGAAAGATCTATGCACTGAAAACTATAAGATATTGATGAAAGAAATAGAAAAAGACACAAATGAAGTAAAAATGTCTATTCTACCCAAAGCACTCTACAGACTCAATGCAATTCCTATCAAAATCCCAATGTCTTTTCCACATGGAACCACAACAGACTCTGTATACCCAAGGCAGTCTAGTAAAAGAACAAACCTGTGAGTATCACGTCCTGATTTCACACTTCATTACAAAGAGATAATAATCGAAACAGGATTGTACTGGCATAAAAACGGACACATAGATCAATGGAACAAAATAGAAAGTCCAAAAGTAAATACACATATTTGTGGTCAGCATCTCTGACAAGAGTTCCAAGAGCACACAACAGGGAAAAGATAGTCTCTTCAGCACGTGGGATTGGAAAACCTGATAGCCACATGCAAAAGAATGAACCTGGACCCTGACTTTACATCACTCAGAAAATTAACACAAATTGGATTAAATAATTAAATGAAAGACATGAAACTATAAAACTGCCAGATGAAAATATAAGGAAAAGTCTTATTGACATTGGTCTTGGTATTTATTTTTAAAATATGACACCAAAAAATATGAAAATATGAAAGTGGGATTGTATACTAAAAAAAAGTCTGCACATCAAAGGAAATAATCAACAAAATGAAAAGTAACTTACAGAGTGGGAGAAACTATTTGCAAACCATATATTTGATAAGAGGATAAAATTTAAAATATATGAGGAACTCATACAACCCAGTAGCAAACAATAATAATAATAACCTGATTTTAAAATGGGTGAAATATCAAAACAGACATTTTTTCAAAAGACACCCAAATGACCGATAGGTACATGAAAAGGTGTTAAACCTTACTAAATATCAAGGAAATGCAAGTCAAAACCACAATAAGATATCACTTCACATCTGTTAGGATGGCTATCACTAAAAAGTCAAAGGATAACGAATGTTGGTGATAATGCGGAGGAAAGACAACCCTTGTGCACGGTTGGTGGAAATGTCAACTGGTGCAGTTACTATGAAAACAGTATATAGGGTCCTCAAAATATTAAAAATAGACTACCATATGATCTAGAAATCCTATTTCTGAGTAGATAGCCCAAGGATAGGCTGGGAGACTAAGTCTGTCAAAGGGTAAAACTGAGTATGTTATTTGAACACATGATAAAAGCTAGATGTGTCAAGTATCAGTTTTCACAAGAACTGAAAGAAGAATTTGCACAATTCATGAAGTAACTTGTTCAGGTATTGGCATCAGCTTTGCAGTATCTTTTCATTTTTTTTTAATCATGAGACATCATACAAGAAAATATGTGTGTGTATGTGTGTGCATGTGTGTACATGCATGCTGGGCATTTAAAAATAATTATAAAGGAGACACCTGTGTGGTTATCACTCATGTCAAGAGAGAATCACCAGACTCTGAAAAGCCCACTGTGAGTGCCCTTCTCCAAAGGCAATCCTCTCCCTCTCCCCCAGGGATCACCCCACTGTCCTAACGTTCATAATAAACATTTCCTAGCTTGCCCATATAGTTTACAAACTGTGACTGCCTACACAACTATTACAGTTTAATTCTGCCATCTTCGTATTATATAATTGGAACCATACTGTGATTGTGCTTTATACGTTGCTTTTTTCCATCAAATGTGAGGTTTATGAGCTGTGTCCCTTACTTTCCCGATGGAACTAATCTTTCTATTTTCAATTCCTGCTGTGCGTTAACTTTTCTGCCTGTGAGTAATTTCTAAGAATCTTCATTTTTTTTTTTACTGTGGTAAGAACACCTAGCATAAGATCTACCTTCTTAAATTAAGTGTACAACGCAGTATTGTTAACCATAGGCGCAATGCTGTATCCAGACCTCTAGCCATTGTTCATCTTGCATAAGTGAAACTTTAAACCCATTGAATAGGAACTCCTCATTTTCCCCTCTCTCCCCTGGTAATCACCATTCTACTCTGCTTCTAGGAGTCTGACTATTTCAGGTTCCAGATATAAATAGCATCATATAGTATCTGTCCCCCTGTGACCAAGTTATTTCACTTAATATTATGTTCTCAAAGCTCATCTATACTCTGACATATTGAAAAATGCCCTTCTTTTTTAAGACTGAATATAGACCATCTTTTCTTTACCCATTCACTTGACACTGTCAGCATTTCTTTCCCTCTTTGATTTACTGTTTGCATTTAAACTGTCTTTGATCTGTCTGATAACTATTCTCTAAGTTCTCCACTTCCTCCTTTTCTTTTTTTGGCTACTATATAATTTCTCAACACATGTATTCATAAATCTCTTCAATGAAGCCACCATATCAGTTTCTAAAGTTATTTTAATTATAATCTAATCCTTACAAACATAATTATCACCTTCTCTCATCACTTTATTTTTCCTTTCTTGCTTTTCCTTTTCTTCTTGCATATAGAATAATTTGAGACTGAGTATATTTGGGTAATCATAAAGGTAGTGAGTAGAATAACTCTTATCAAGTGATTAGCAGGGAATCTATTAATAATACATTGTTTAATACCTATCTTTTTGTTTTTGCATTCTTAGCTCATAAAAAATGAGAGAAATCAATACATAACATAAAACTAAAGTATCCAATTTGTATACCTTAAATATTCCATATACTGAAGACAATTACAGTTAATGAATTAAATTTCTTTTTAAGCCTATGTGCCATGGCAATACAATTGTTCCCTTTAAATAGCCAAAGCTTGAAACAATGGAGACAATGCAGATTATGATTGGGTGAATTGAGTTGATTCTCATCCACTTTGCCCATCTGGGCTCTACAATTAGTGCCTTCCTTTCAATATCCTATGTGTTATGCTTTCAATGTTTTTTCAGATAAAAAGGAGTAATTCATAGTTTATGCTTAGAGGCTGTGATTTCAGAAGTATGTTAAATATATGATTCTTGAACAGTGGAATAAAGTTAATTGCACTATTGGAATTTTGCATAACTCTATCACAAAATTAGAAAAGTGTTTGTTGTTTGTTCTTTGTGTTTTTGGCAGTATTAACAAATCTTGAAAAGATTTGCTTCAGATCAAAAAAAGTCTTAGTTTTTCCTTTTTTCCCCATATACTTCTTTGTTATTATTCTGTTTGGCAAAAATAAATGTGAAGTATTTCATGAAATCAAGTTGGGCCCCATGATGGTGCTAGTGCAGGGTGTCTAGAGGATTTAGCATATGTCACCCCATATGTCCTTTATGTATTTTCCATTCTAAGCGCACTGGGATGAATCGTATCCCTCGAAGAGTGTGATACAATTCCTGTTATTCAGGAAGCCTGTGTGGGTTTGACAGTGCAGGTCTGGCAGGTAGGGGGAGGAGAATTGCTGGTGCTTAGTGAGAAATATCTGAGGGTAAGCTAAACTGCAATTCTTTTGTTTTTCTTCCCTTTTCCTTGCTTTCTAGCAGACACATAATCTGCTTATTGTAATAGCACTGTAATATATTTCATAATATGTGAAAGTAAATCCATGCATTTAAAAAAACTGGATTTAAATCACTTTTAGTATTTAAAACTAACATTTTAATTTTACTATACTTTCTGCTAGAAATAAGTGTCTTAAGGGTAACAATAAAACAAGACAAAATTTGTTGTTAATTACAATCATAAAACTTATGTAAGCCTTTATATTTCCCATATATCTCAATAAATAGATTGTAGTATTATCTAAACATAAATATTACTTTAAATACTGGCTTGTAATCTGTGGGATTACCTATAATAATATGTTTTAATATGTCTTCGTTCAATGAACAAAATTATTTTATAATGTGGAAGTAATTAAATCCAATTCTCTTCTTCATCAATAAATAAGCATTTAATGAGTGCTATCCTGGAAACAGGAGCTGTAGATGAGCTCAGAACTTTCCTTCATATTTAGATAGCATCAAATACTCAGGTATGAGTGCTATATGTGGACTATAGACTGTCTTTTTTCTGCACTATTTCTGGAAGCCATGCCTTGTGGATACTGAGTGTTAGACTCACATAAAATTCAGGGTTGAATAGAATCCTCTATCTTTACTTCTCCATATTATTGACACTTCTTGTCCCTGAAAAAAATTATTCTAAAAAACTAAACTGTTGGAAAGAAGGAAGGAAAGAAGGAAGGAAGGAAGGGGGGGGAGATGAAGGAAGGGAGGAAGGAGGAAAGGAAGGAAGGAAAATGGAAGAAGGAATTTGACATTAAACAAGCTAATAAGTTTAATAAATTCTGCCTAAAGTTAATTGATATAATAAAACTTAAAAAAGAAAAGTAGAAAAAAATAAAAATATACTGACCGTAACAGTTTTATTTAGCCTTTTTCCCTTCTCTGTCTCTTCCTTTCTCAAACTCCTTCAACTTTTTTCAATACACAATTTATCAACAAGAGACATTTTAAAATATCCATGTCATCAATATATACTCCCTGGCACTACTCAGATGAAACTTTGTGAAGAGACAGAAAAGCCAGTTAGATTCATTCTGTTTATGCTTTGTTAAGGAGCATAATTATTTGAGTTAATTTTGTGCACATGAAAAATGGTTTACAAATGAGAAGGATCGACAGGCAGTTCTTGTGGGGGAGGTATTTCTGCCTGAATTTTACTTACTGTTCTATTGAAATTTAACATCTGACCTACATGAAAATAAATTGGATTATGGTTATGCATGGGACTCAGTCTTAAGCAACCTAAATGTCCATTGACGGATGACTGAATAAAGAAGATGTGTATATAAATACAAAGGACTATTACTCAGTCATAAAAAAGAACAAAATAATGCCATTTGCAGCAACATGGATGGACCTAGAGATTAATATACTAAGTGAAGTAAGTCAGAGAGAGAAAGACAAATATCATATGATCTCACTTATACGTAGAACCTAAAAAATGATACAAAGGAACTTATTTATTACTAAATGGAAACAGACTTACAGACATAAAAGTAAACTTATACTTACCAAAGGGGAAATGGGGGAGGGAGACATAAATTAGGACTTTGGGATTAGTATATACACACTACTATATATAAAATAGATAAACAACAAGGTCCTACTGTAGAGCACTGTAGGGAACTATATTTAATATCTTGTAATAACCTATAATGGAAAAGAATCTAAAAAATAATATAAAGATGTATAACTGAATCACTATGCTGTACACAAGAAACTAACACAACATTGGAAATCAACTATACTTTAATAAAAAAGAGGAAAAGAAATGCTTATTTAATAATTTCACATATGGATCATATTTATGTAAAAGTTTAAGCCTAAGCACAAATGAAGCAATCAAAAATGTACATTGAGTAGCTGAGCCACATATTTTATTTATTTATTTATTCAATCCTTTATTATCTTTGTAGGCAGAGATTCCTTCTTCTGACAGCCAAAATGTAAAAATAACATCTGTCAGAAAAGGTAGTAGAGGAGCCTATGAGAAACTATGGAAAGAAGGAGGTCAGTGAAAGTAAATCAAGGGAGATGAGGTGAGACTGAGTCATGATGTTGATGGGGCAGGATGAAAACATGGAGGAAATGCTTTGGGACATGACCAGGGCAGCAAGGGCATCAGATTGCTGCCATTTTGTCAATCTGCACTTTTCTCTCTGTCCTTTGCTGTGCCTGAAACATCCTTATTTTTGACAATTGACTTCTCAGTTATTCTCCTTTTTTAAGTATCAATACAAAAATTTTTTAGTACATGCTTTACCATCTTTTTGGCTTCTAACACCCGCCTTGAATGTATCCAGCCCTATATTAGACCATTGTTTTCACACAAGTTGTGTGTATTGTGCAAGTACTACTTCTGTGTCTATACATCTTTTCCTTAACTTAGTAACTAACAAGTAAACAGATCTCACACGTGGTCCTTCTGTGTCATAAATAATATGGTGCACAAACAAAATGGCAATTCATATACAACTTTAAAGATTAATCCTCATTTAGGTGCATGTATAGAGCATTAAATTATGAATAGTTATGGTTATGGAAAATTATTTCAATTAGGGCATTTTTAATAGTATTCTTTAAATAAGTGAAAATTAAAAAAAATAAAAAATCAAGGTCTGGTTGCATATACAAAGATGATACTTATTAAGAAATATTATCAAATTATATATTATGACAGTATTTGATTTATATTCTACTGTTGTAAAGATCTCTCTCAATCCTCTGTTGACTTTATTAATTGCTTCTCTGAAATATAAGCAGGGGTTTAATAGGTTATTATACTGCAAGGTCTTTTTCAAAGTGATTTTGTACTTGTTCATCTCAATTCATCTTGAATTTGTGTTTATCATTTTGGAGTTTAATGTGTATCTCTCTCTGATTAGATTGGAATGTGTTTGGTGTTTTAACTGTTCTAGATGATAATTGGCCTTAGCACGACAGGATCTAAAAATAAAACCAGAAAATCAAATAAATCTCTAGCTCATTATTGTAAGAAAAAAAAAAAGCTCTATTTTTAAAAAGGAGACGCAACTCAAAACTCCATCGTTCTTTGTGTTCTATCCTTGTATGAACCACAATTTCAATACTATTTAACGGTATGTTGCCACTAAAGATATTCACAATACATGGTTTTCCCTAAATTCTTTCTGTTTAGGGACAGTTCCAATGTTTTTGTATTCCACTTTGTTGGATTTACCACTTTCCTCTCTGGTTTCTCATTTGGCAGTCAGTCTAATATTTTTCATAAGACTGACTATATTTTGTATCACAGGAAACTACTGGGTCCTGAATGCTCAAAGATGCATGAAAGTTGTTCATTTTCTTCAAGTTTCTGATGGTCCAATGTCAGATATGTAATCAATGATTATAATAATGTCATGAAAATTGTGGCTGAGGCTTGTAATAGCTTGCATAATAGGCTTGTGGCATAAAGCTTGTCTGGGGAAGTCCTCCGAGTTATAAGTTCTAGCATAACTCAGCAAGACTCACTCCCTAGAAAATATATTTCATTAGGACCTTAAATTTTTCCTTTGCTTTTTTCTTTTTTTTCCCCTAGTAGTGCAATCCATTTTCATTTATTAATTTAAAATTCATGGCCTTAAATATTCGTTATTTGCCCTTCACAAAAATGAATCATGATGTCCTTCTTGTCCTTTCATGTTTAAGTTGTAAGAGAATTCACAGAGGGGAAGGTAAAAAAGAAAGATGGATTAATGGTGGGGAACGTCAGGCAACAGAGTGGCAGGAATATCCCAGATCCACTCAGAACATACTCACAGAAGTAGCAACCTCAAATCTCAGCTTTCTGAGCCAATTTCTCTATTGTCTCACTTTGAGCTGAGGTTTCAAGGATAGACAGGACCTAGAGTACACTTAAGATTCTCCACTCCTGAGGTTTATGGTGAAATTCTAGTTAACTCAGGTTTGGGAAAATATTTATGTCTAATTTTCATAAATGAAGAAGCTGACCTATAATTTTAAATCTGAGCATACATGCTTGTAGGAATGTATAGCAGCCTGGCAAAAAGTCAGTTAGGCCAATGTATATCTAGCTTTTGCCATACAATGTACAGCTCTTAATTCAGTAAAACAGTATTTACTGCATGTTTCTATATGAGCCAGTTACTCTACCACATAACTAAAACAAAATCTCTCTGAAACAAGATTAGACTTCTGTATGAAAGAAAAATGTGGTAGATTTTATTAATAGCTTTCTTTAAATTCTTTCTGTTATCTATACATTCATACACGAATTCTCCTTTGACTGGGTTTGGTTGTGTGGTGTGTTTTGGTCAATGTGGGGTTAGCACATGTGACAAAAGCAGAAGCTTGAGGTGTCCTCATGTGCTGCACTAAGGAGAAGTCCACACTTTGTCCAAGAAAACTGAAAGACATATGAAGTATATCTAGACATAAACTGTAGCTTGGGTCCAAGTTTAAGCTAACCCGAGATTGTCTGACTCCTAGTCCAGTCCATCTTCAGACCTATAAATGAGAATGACAATTGTCCCTTCAGGTTGTTGAGTTTGGCTGTGATTTTCTATTGGCATTGCTATTGTAATAATTGACTGATGCAATAAAGAAATGTTAAACTCTGAGTTACTAAGTGTTGTGACAAATATGCACAGTCTGGAGCAAAAAGAGAGATTTCCAACTCTTTTTGATAATGTTACAGGCTTGAGAACAGAGACAGCCTCTTAGGTATTCTTTAAAGAGGAAACTACTCTGCAGACAAAGTATGCAGATGAGGAGCATTTTGAACAGAAACAATAGCTTGCAAAAATTATAAGAAGTGTGAAATTGCATACAAAACTCAGAGGATATTAATATTTCTGTATGTCTAGAGTAGACTATGCAAAGTAAAGTAATATGATTAAACAAAACTATAATTAGTTAAATTCATATTATTTACTAAAGTCTTAATACTTCACAAAGATTCACTTATTCACTTATCAAATATGCATTGAATGTCTATTCCATGCTAAACACATTTTTTTAGAAACTGGGGATACAGTAGTGAATCAAGTCAGTAGAAAGGTAGTAAACTTAAAAAACAAGACAAATTAGAAAAATCAATAAATAAGCTAGGGATAAAGCTAATAAAAATGACTAAAACATTGTGTTTAATCACATACTCTTGCAGAAAATAATAATCCAAAAAACATAGTACTTTAAAAAAATCTATGTTATCATCTCATGCTTCTGCTGTATGACGGGGCTTCAACTGCACAGTTCTCATGCGGACGTTACCAGCTGAAGTGGTAGTCATCTGGGAGATTCGTTAGGCTGGGACAGTGCAAGATGGCTCACTCATAACACTGTTGCCTTGATAAAGACAGCTTAAAGACTGAGATTAGCTGGCCCACCAGGGCCACTGGGCCTCTCACCCTTTCCATGTCGTCTCAGGGTCTTCCTACTCTACATAGTCCCTGTACATGATCTATCCATGAGGTCTCTCTAGCAAGGAAAGCAGATTTCTTATGTGTGGCTCAGGCCTCCAGAAGTTCAAAAACAAAAGCTGGCAGGTCTTCTTAAGGTGTAGCCCCAAAACCGGTACAGTGTTACTTTTGCCACAATTCATTGCTTAAAGTGAGTCCCAGGACCAAGCCAGATTCAATGACAGGGGATAACACAGGGCTTAAGTATTGCAAAGTGTGGTTCCCTGGAGATTACCTTTGGCGGGGAGACATCTCACACGGAGTGATCAGAGAGTCCCCCTCTAAGGATAGCACACCTGACCTGGGAGTCGAGTGAAGTTAGAAAGAGCCAGTTATGCAGCAGTGCACGCAGGAGGGAGAGCACTCAGCCAGAGGAAACGCAGGGTTACTAGATGAAAATCTGGTGCATCTGAAGAAATGACAGAAGTTGGAAGACCAGTGTGGCTTGTGGCAAAGCGAAGGAGGAGACAGCGATATAAAAGGAGTTTGGAGAGGAAGTCAGGACTAAAATCATAAAGGGCTTTTCAGGCCTTGGTTAAAGTTGGGAAAAGTTCTAGAAAAAACGGAAAGTTAATAAAAAGTTTGGCTTTGGTTTAATTTCTTAAGTAGAGAAGTTGTATGATTTAAATATTATTCTTAAAAAGAAGATGAATTTACCTCTTGTGAAAGAATAAGAATTCTAACAAGAAAAAGAAGGGAAACAGGGAAATAAATTAGGAGGTAACTGCCATAATCCAGACAGAATGTGTTAGTGGCTTGACCTTGGGGGATCAGTAGGGATAAAGAGAACTAGAGATATCAAAAAAATATACTTTGGGGGTAAAGCCAACAATACTTGATAATGGATTGACACTGGAGAAGGAGGTTAGAAAAAGATCAAGGCACACAACTGGGTCTTTGGCTGGGTGAATAATGTGTGCTATTAAATGGTACTGATAACCCTGGGGAAGTGTATTTGACATTTGGCATCCTAGCATTTTACCCTTTCCTATGGATGGAGAGAATCCTGCCTTGAAAGTCTTGTCCTTCACTGGAAGCAGACTATGCCCAATATTTACTTTTCTGACATCTGCCACAGTATAGGCATATGCCCTGAGAAGGCTTAAATAACGTGCCTCCGATTTATATCTAGTGATTTGAAGACACTATGCAGCATAAATCCTCAGGAGCATGTTCAAAGCATCAGGAGCCATATCAAGTGATGGAGGTGCAATTACTGTAGCAGAAGTAGGCATTGTTTGACTTCAGGATAATTGACTCTGTAAATGGCATGGTCTGTCTCTAGCAGTGACAATACAGACATTTTCTAGACCATTCTGTGACACGATTTTGGACATGATAGCTGCTTGAGCTCTAGACCATGTGCTGTAGAATTTCCACAGAGGGATGAGAGGCATTTTGTTAAAACTCACTCACACAAATGATGGAAAATCAATCCCATGAACATGCCAGGCTCTTCAGTAAAGTTTCTGAGAGCACAGTGATCTTGGTACAACATTATCATATAAACTGCCAGGAGAAGCACAACTTGCTGCCCTTTGTTCTATCTACCACTAAGAATGAGGCACAATGCGTCTTTGGGTTTAAAAAGGAATCTGTATCATAAAGCATGTTGTTTCAACCCATTTTCCAGGTGAACAAAAGCCTTTGAATTTTGAGAGGGGCAAAGAGTGAAAAGAAGATTCATACCTACTTTAGTGCAAACAGATCTACCACTTAGCCTTTAAAACCCAGACAGTACAATTATCTGCAGCATCTGAATGCTTGTGAAGACTGTATCAAGTCCCATTTGGATAACATGAGAATTCTCTGAGATTTTTCTCTTCTTTCGGTTCTTGCTAATGGAATATGCAGATGGCAGATGATGAAACCTGATCTCAACACGTAAGATATGTGCTATCCATCCTAAACTGAATGCTAATCTGATGCACAAACTCATAAAGTTTACCATCCTTTACCTATTAAGTGGGAGTTTATATATGAGACAGCCCCAAGCAGTTATTGAAGACACAGGTGAGTAGCCTGAGCAGATGGCTCGTAATCTCTGTTGTCTATTTCTCCCGTTCTGCCAACTTTCTTATATCCTACAGTGTCTCACAGAATTCCCTGGGACTAGTTGACCAAGATAGAAAAAAAAAAACCTCACAGATGCTACTCTATGATATGCTTTCACCCAAGTAAGGTAGAATTCTATTTTGATATTTTATCCTGAGTGGAGAGAATAAATGTCCCCAGTGAGCCGAACTTAAGGTAGTACATCAAGATATACTCTCTGCTTAGAAAGCTAGACAGCTTGAGGTGAGGAAACACATAGCTACTTGAACGATGGCTAATATATGGCTAGAGAGTCAGAGACATGAAAGGAGCAGTTTTAGGAAATTAATAGTAAAGAAGTTAGAGGAAGGGCTATGTTATTGGTTGAAATTTATTCCCCCAAAAGATGCTGAAGTAATACATGAGGTACCTGTGACCATGATTGTCTTTGGAAATAAAATCTTTGCAAATGATCATGTAAAGATGAGGTCATTAGGGTGGGACCTAATCCAATATGACTGGTGTCTTTATAAAAGGAGGACATTTGGACACAGATTCAGACACACATGCAGGGAGAAGGCAGAGAATGGAGTGACGCATCTACAACCCATGGGACTCCAAAGGATGTCAACAAATCAACAGAAGCTGGGAAGAGAGACGAGGAACAGATCCTCCCTCACACTCTTAGGAGAAACAACCTGGCTAATACCTTGATCTCAAACTTCAAGTCTCCAGAAATGTAAAATAGTAATTTTCTATTGTTGAAACCATCTAGTTTATGGTACTTTGTTACAACAGCCCTCAGAAACCAACACTGTCTATATGGATGTACCTCCAAAGGAGTAGTCCTCAGTGTGAGCATATTCATGCCATGTAAAAGCTCAAGAGATAGACACTGTGGAGGAAGTCACAATTGATCATGAGGACAACCTGATTTTCCCTGTGGGTATATACTTTTAAAATTTCAGCTCCAATATTTAATCAACGGAGTCAAGAAAAATGTGGTCACGTGGTACATGAACTGTCCTCCCATAAAGCTGACTTGGCATCTGCTAAATGTACTGTATGACAGCAAAGATCAATACAGAGCTCTCACAGTGGCACCATAATCCAGAGACACAGGCCTGTCACTTGATGGTAGGTTTATTACATTTGAACCCCCTTCTGCCATGGATGAGGGAAACATTTTATTTTTATTTAACTACTTATTCTGGCAAAATATTCAGTTTATTTGCCAGTCATATTTTTGTGGCACTACCTCTGTGGACTTGCTGAATGCTATATTAATCATCATAAAACTCTACACGACACTGTAGTGTTAGAGATAAGATTAATGGCTGAGGCCCACAGAATTCTCTGGTCTTCTCATGTGCCATGTTACCAGCAGCCGCAGATGTAGAATATCTTACTGCAAACTCAGTGTTAGGGTCAGCTAGGAATCAACTTGCTTTGATGGACTGAACAGCCTCTTATCCCTCTGTTAATGTTTGGAGAATCCTCCCCTTTGAAGAAATCAAGCTTATTTTCACCTACAGATGTTTCTTGCCCTTCCAAAAGCCCTTGCAGCCAGATCAGTGGCATATGCCTTGGAATTACAAATGAGACACATTCACGGTTGGCTGGGTGTCAGAATCTACTGATTCAAATAAACAAAATGACATAAAATCTATTACAACAAAGAAAGGGCAATCAGGAGTAGTTTCTAAAGTGTGTATTGGGCATATCTTTGGTACAAACCCTGGGGCTCTGCAGTTCCTCTAGAAGCATAGCTCTCCTCTGTTAATGATGCCTAGAATGGAAGCCTAGATTTACTAATGTTATGCATCCTTTGTCAATTGTCTTCCATCTTATAAGATCTTTCAAAATTAGGAGATATTTTCAGAGGTAACAATATGCTCCCTATTGCAAAAGTTAACCTTCACTCATCCTTGCTTATCATGACTACCACCATCAAAGAAAATAGACTATTTGATGTTATAAATATTAGTTTATCAACAACCAACCAAATGATTCTGAATCTGATGTTAATTAGTGGCATTGATTAAGAATTTTGAAAATAGTCTAAATCCATAAACCAATTTTGACAAGAGAAGCAACAGTTTAATATCTAACAGAATGGCTTCTAAAGCCAAAACACCTGGGTTCAAATCCTAGTTACACCTCTTAATTATTTTATTACCTTTGCCAAGTTTCTTGTGCCTCAATGCTTCCATCTCTAAAATGGGGATAAGAATTACACCGACATTATGGGAGTGTTAATAAGATTAAACATTAAAATACCAGTAACTTTTCCAAGAAATGTCTAGTTCATAATAAGCAATGTATATTATCTATTTACATTACTAATTAATTTAAATAAATGCATTAAAGCATCTCTAAGGGAGGAAAATAATGTTATTAAAATTTTATTGTAAGTCCTGAAAAGTCAACTATTCCTGCTGAAACATTTTTATTAGCATAACTCTAATCACTTAATTTGACTCAGGAAGAGGACACATACACTACCTTTTACTCTATAGTGTAGGAAATGCTGATGTGAGCAAAGCTGTCCCAACCATAGCTAGGGTTAACTCTCTTACTCTACTGCCAATAAAAAAGACAAACAGAAAAATCCCATCTGTCCATATGACAAGTCCAAAATCAGACACCTGCGTGGCAAATGTGCGTAGCAATGAGTATCACAGATGCTCTATATTTAGTACAAACCATATGCTCGATGATTTACTTAAATTGAATTGGGAGGATGATCCACTATAGAAAAAGTCCACAGAGCAATTAAGGAACAACATGTTTTGCTGCTCTCATCTCATCTTCCCTCTTTTAGTCCCAGATGTTACGAGCACTACAGAGACATTAGTCAGTTTGCTAATTTGTCAGATTGTTAAGGGTTTATGAAGATTTTGACCCATTTTGCTACATTCGTTTTGGCAGCAAGATTAATTTAATTATAACTGTCTTTGGGAGAAAAGGAACACAGTAGGATATCAGATGTTACATTTGAATGGCTGGGTACTTCCACCAGACACTGCAAGCATTTGTGTGTTCCCAATCTTCACGTGTGCGACTGTCTGGAGAACCGAAGAAATAAAGGCAGCCGATAGTTATGTACATTTCCTAAATGACATTACCTGCTTCCTCAACCCTTACATCTCTAAAGGGAGGCCCATAAATTTCCCAGACTTCCAGTAGATCTAGTATTTTATTAAAGCACTTTTCATCTGTGTATTGTATTCCTATGTTCTAAAAGTTGTGACTTAATATTTAGAAAATTAAAAAATAATGATTGAAATTCTAGCCCAGGCCATTGGTAGAATTCTTCCAACAAAATGTGGTTCCCTTTTTCACACTGATTTGAAAGGAAAACCCACGGTGTAGGTTTCACCCTACGTTAGCCCACTGCAAAATATGTTGATACAGTGACGTTGTTTAGATATAGACTCCTTGAGCCAAGATCTCCTCATCTAATAATTGGGATACTCTACAACCACAATAGTTGAAAGGATTATTGTACAGATTTAAAAAGAATAACATGTATAAAATAATATGACAGTGAGCAATACTGTATTGAGATTACTTTTTTTTTCATATTTCTTCACATCATTTCTCCAGCTAGACTACAGTTTCTAAAAAGATAGAGAATATGCTATAGATACTAATATGGTATTAATACAGACCTGGGACCTAGTAAGCACTCATCAAATACATCTTGAATTGAACTGACTTCTACTGACTTAAATACTCTATGTAAATGAGAGCCACCAGGTACAAAATACAAAACTCAAAAAGAAAATACCGGTCAAATAACTCACATAATAATAATCAAATAATTTGAGGAAAATTATAAGAATATACTAGGCCAGTGGTTCTCAAAATGTGTTCTCCAGACCAGCAACAGCAGGATCACCTGGGAACTTGTTAGAAATCCTGCAAATCCTCAACCCTACCTCTGACCTAGTGACTCAGAAACCCCGAGGGTAGAGCCACACAATCTGTTTTAACAAGCTCTCCAGCTGATCCTGCTGCATGGCGAAGTGTGAGACGTACTAATCTAAACAATAATGGTAGGTTGGAAATCCTTGTTTTTGTGATTGTATAGAATCTCCTTCGGGAGTGTGGGGGTATGAGGACATCATTATTTCATAAGAACAATCTAATCACTATACTTTAGTGAAGGAACTGCACTGAAATCCATGTGGGGAAAAAAAAAATCCAAAAGAGAGTCTTAACTCCCTAGTGCAGGCAGCACTTCTCCAACAGAACTTTCTGCAATGATGGAAGTACTCTATATCTGTGCCATCGAACTGAAATGTACCTAATGTGACTGAGAAACTGATTTTTAATGTTATTCTTTTTTAATAATTTCAATTTAAACACGTGTGGCTATTGGCTACCATATTAGACAGCACAGATGTAGTGGATCTTTCTTTAATGAAGGCCGTTAATGCATGAAGATCTTTGGATAAAATGGGATTTTTTTTTTTAAATGGAATGAAGTACAATGAGAGTGGTTAAATTCTAAAGAAAGTGACATTTGGGTTGGGCCTTGGTGAATGGGATAGAATATCAAAAGATGAAAATTGGAGAGATTAAATGCAGAGACCATGACATACTAGAAAAATGCAGTGGAACACAAGTTGCAGAAATTGCCCAAATTGGTTTGTGTACAAAATATATGTTGTGAAATTGTGGAAAATAAGGATGAAAACTTCGCTGCATCCAGAATATGAGAGGCTAAAAAGTTTGGGGTTTATTCCCTATTCTTTAAAAAGTCCTGAATGTTTCAGGCAAAGTAATAATGGAATTGGGAAGATGTTTAATTGCATAGAATGCATTAAGTGACAGAAGAAAACAAGAAACAAGGCAGAAGACCCAGTGAAGTGTATCTTGGGGGCAATAAAATTACTTCTTTAGCCATGTTTCAGTTTAACTAAACTACTGAATACCTATTATAAATCCAGCATATGATAATACACTAATTATCAATGTTTATGAAATTGTCTATTTGGCGAATTTTTAGATCTCCTGTTAGACAATCTAAATTAGAATCTCCAAGTGTAGGGCCCAGGAATTTGCAAAATATTCAGCAAATTCAGTGGCTATTTTTAGAGCACATTTTAGAACTACTGGGAAAGTGATAAATAATAAGAACTTGACTTAGATGGATCATGTATATAGTTGAGTAAATATACAATATTTAGTGATTTGGTTGCAATGTTTGCTGACCTGTAACTTGGACTGATTGTGACTTACACTGGTTTTAACTTCTGTTTCTCTGCTGTACCATCCTCATAAGATTAATCAGCTCAGAAAACCAGCTGTGTGAGCTTTTAAACCTATGGGGTCATACAAAGTGACGTGTCAGATTAAGTCAGCGATCTCTACAGTGTAGCCTGAAATCACTTTCGCCTGGAGCAGCCAGTTAATTTAGGAAAGGGAATTGGGTGTTAAACTGTTTAAATGATCACTTCAGCTTGGTGCATTGCTATGTGGTCAGATACCTCCCAAATGTGTATCCGCAATAAGTTCCCATTCTCCATTTTGCAGTTTTAGGGGTCATTATCCTATACTCCCCTTGTAGTTGGGACTGCCCTTCTTATTAGGAGGTGATGCTCTGTGGAACAACTTTCTATACTCCTTTTTATGGGAGAATGGCCCTAAAACAGTAAAATGAATGCATGTCTAGTCCTTTCTGATTGTATAGTTAGTTAAGAATATGTAAAAAGAAGTAGTTTCTTGTATTTCTTTTATACAAGAAATACCTTGTATAACTCATATCCTATTAAATAATAGTAAAGGATTTATAACAAAGAGAAATATTTTCTTGTATTTATATCCCTTGCAGCCCATTGAGACTCCAATTGATTATGAGCATGCAGTTCAACTCAGTAAGGAAAAAGTAGTAGGAACAAAATTCTAAATATGATGCTGATGGAGACAAGGTGCATTGCCCCATAGGCCTTTATTTTGATTATAATTATAGTTGGATGCCAAAATCATGATGCTGCAGCAACAAGCCTGTTAGTGGCAGTGATTCCAAGTGTGTCAATGACAGCAGTAAACGAAGTGAGGGAGTCGCTTCTTCCTACTCAGCCACACTGCAAAAACTTGTGCTGTTTGCAATCTTCATTTTGAAGGTAAGTGATTGAATTGTGAAACATGAACTTTCTCCTGACTTCATTTTACCAGTGATGAGTTCTATTTCCTGCATGTTGAAGTAACTTATGTTAATATACTGCTTTTGATATATGAAATGAGAGGAATGGACACACTTTATAAAAACAGATATACATCCCTACTTGGCTTACTAAATGCTGTTCCTCCTACCTGCTGCAATTGATTAACAGTGAAATACCAGCATTCATCAGGAAACTCTAAGCACTGTAAATTTCACTGGTCCCATGGTGTGTTAAAGATTTTCTTCCTATAATTTAATTTTGTTTGATAACTATTTGCATATTGCTTTTGTATCATGAAACTAAAAAACTTGAGAATCCTGCAGCCAGAAAATAATATAATAACAAAAATTTACATTCCATATGTTAGATGTTTATAAAAACTTAAACACTGCTAGGAGCGTCTTCCATTTTTAATTATAATCATGGAAGTGAAAACTGCTCAGTTTTTCTGTGAAGAAATACTTTATTATGCAATGAGATAGTTTTTAAAAACATAATGCTAGTCAACTGTTATCATTTTTTAGTACAACTCTATGGTTACTCTGCGATTTTATAGCTCAAGTATAATGTTCAGTGCAAAATAATTCACATTATAATAACAATGGAGTTTTGCAAAAAGGTCCATATAAACCTAGTAAATAATAAAACAGCAAGTTGACTATGTTCTAATGGACTTTTAAAATAAGTTAATAGTGTTCTTTTCTAAGATTTTTTTTTTCTTTATGGTTGAAACTGCCGGGCCCTGTGAAACAGAGAAAGATGCTCTTTTTCCATCATTCTAGTGCACTATGTTTTATACACAGTCAGTTAACAGTCGTGATGTTTTTACGTATAGCCATCCTCCCAATCACCCAATCACCCACTTCTTAAAAGTTAGGGCAAATCTCATGTCTTAAAAATGAAGCTGACTTGCACAATAACAATGACCCACTCATTTTAACCTGTACACTTATATCCATTTTATAAGAGCAACAGGGTAAGCTCAGCTTTGACTACAAATAAAATTTAATAAGTAAATCTGACATATGAAATTAGTTGTGTACATCTAATCTTGCATACCTGGTAAAAATGTTTAAAATGATTGTAACTGGAACCACTTTTACAAATAAAGCTGTTCCTATCTATCTATCTATCTATCTATCTATCTATCTATCTATCTATCTATCTACAATATGATAATTAACAATGAAATATGCAGAAATGAACCTTAAATTTAGATATCACAAGACCTTGAGTCAATTCAGCTTGGGTTACTATTTTCTTGGTTTCTTCTTTCCAGACTCCCAATACACCTTCCTCCCCAAATTGTTGATCCGGTGTCTGCTTTTTGTCTTTACTTAATCTACTTCTTCTAAATTCCTGGCATCTGGTATATGTGAGTTCTAGGGGGCCAAATCCAATAGGAGTTCTTTAACCCCAAGTCTCTCCCCAGTACTAATGAGGCAATGTTAAGATGTTTATTAAAATGAATATAGTTCATAAAGTCTTCAAAAGAAACCCAGGGAAATGGAATATGTCCTTTCTTTTTCAACATATGGATTCGACTCTTGAGTACGGGAATTGTATTTTATATCTGGTTTGGAACTCAGTTCTTGAGATCTGAACATAATCATCCTTAATCCTTTTGGCTGCTTACTTATTACTTTGAAGAGTGGGGAGAAAGGTGCCTCTATTGCATTTGCTCTCCAATCTCTGCTTCTTTAAAGAGTGCAGGTGAATAATCTATATTTCAAAGAAAGATGACCTTTACTTGATTTAATGGAATCTCTCTTTCAATATCTGAAATGAGAAAGTGATTAAAGCTTTGGTTGATAGGCAAGATGTATTTTAGGAATAGATAAGCAAAAAGGTCAGACACTGTCAGAAAGGATTTTGACTTTCTTTAATATTTAAGTACTTCATATGAATCAGGGTTTATGCATTAATAGTATATTTTTAAGTTTGATTAAAAATCCTGCATTTTTGTATAGTTCGAAATTGGTTTCTGACATAAAGTAAAGATATTGGGCATGGTGGGTATATTTTTGTTGGGATTTTCATGGATACTGGATTTATTCTGTTCTCATAAGACTATAGGAAAATGGCCATTTAGCACACTGCTTTGGATATTTTAAAATTCTGTTTGACATATTCCTAAATTGTAATTAATTTAAATGTTTAATAGCCATGTTTTGAGTGTCACCTATATTCAAGGAATTTTTCTCAACAAATTAATAGGAAAACACATATCTCACATTTAATGAGGTCTCACTAGATATTGATTTCCTAGGTGCTTTATGTATCAATTAATTTAATATGCACCTATGCCATTTGATAGTGAAAGTTTATTGAAAGAATGAATGAAGAACTTTATAAAGCAGTTTTTTACTAGCCCCATTTTATAGATGAGAATTATGTGACCCAGAGAAGTTAAATAGTTTGCCCAAGACAAGAAAGTGATGGAGCTGGGCTTCAACAATAGGTCTTAAGCTATACCCTAAGTTCCTACTCATGATGCTCTGCCATGTATTTTTACTATTAATAACAGCATATACCATATTTGTTTAGCATCTTATATTGTACAAAACACTTCTGTTCATCCTTTATTTATTCCTAATAACATTGCAGAGTATGTATATTTCTTTCTTTGAAAGGTGTCCAACCACACTAGTTATCACCATCTACACTTTGTAAGCAAGTTATGGGTGATTACCCAAGGGCTATAGTATAAGATGGAAAATGTATAATGTGATAGAATAAATGTAGAAAGACAACTCCTAAGAGATTAAAGGAGAGGTTATAGTCTAATCCTGGATCAAGAAATGTTTTATTGAAGAAGAGGAATTGTGATGACCATTTGAGCAAAATTTTGACTGCTGAAAATATCTCAGGCAGAGAGAATGCCAACAGTAAGACAAGAAGGTGGATAATTAGAGTAAAATTGTAAAACTCTTCCTGGAAGTCAACTTCCACATTGTTAGGTGCACTTACAAGTTGAATGTGCAGTCACATTCACAATACCTCCTAGGTTTCTTCTACGTAAGAAACAATGTGAACTGCCCTGACATATTCCCAAGGTTGTTGGTGGTCCTCAAAGTCTGTGATAACACTGGCTTCCCTTATCAAGCCTTTACTATGCCTCTTGTAAAATCCAGGATATTAAGATAATTTATAATTAACCAGAAAAGGAAACTTGAGTGAAATCCTTAGTCTAAAGTGTTTTAGTGGTGCGATATTGGGTAAACCAATTAATTAGCTCCTTTTAATCTAGTTTCTCACTTTAAAATAGAGATAAAAAATTGTTAATATTATCTTAAGAGAGATTTCCTTGAGACTCAAATAAGACCGTTATAAATTACAAAATGTGATTTATCTATTTCTTGTAAAATTCACCACAATAAAAAACATTTCCTCTCTTTGACTTCTTTCTGCTCTTTTAAATGTGTTTTTGTTACTAGAAATCAAATAAGAGCTTATTTATATGATATATTTTTGATAATATATGAAGATAATATAAGTTAGCAATCAAGAACAAGACTCAGAAATAAGAAAGTAGGAAACTCAATAAATATTTTAGATATTAGGGAAACTAAAGAAATCATAGAAAGATTACTCAAGAAATTAGAAAACAAAACAAAAATGACAAACAGAAAACCCCCCAAAACCTAACAGTATCTGCTGGAGAGTGAACTCAAATTCAAGTCAAGCACTCTCACAGGCAGCGGGTCAGAAGAGTTCTGGGTGCTTCAGCTTCTGCCCACGTCTCCTCAATTCATGACCAGGAGGCACCCCTCCTTCACTTCCCCGCTCACAGTGCTCCAAGCTTCCCCATCACTCACAGTCTAGACACTCTCAAGGCTGACTCAGTGATCCTCTGGTTAAATCAGTCACCATGAGAAGCCTTGGATTGGTAGATTCTAATCCCTTAGTCAGCTGTGTACAAACTCTTTCTTGACTCATTTCTCTACCCCTCAATTAAGTTCTGAAGATTTTCCACTGTATAATCTGGAACACACAGTTATCAGCCAAGTCCCCTGATGCTCAACCATTTACCTAAAATGGTTACCGTTTTCCTTTGCCTTCTTCCTCTGATTTGGCTCTCCCATCAGGATTTAGCCTCTTAGGACATCTCCAAACTGTTCACTGGCAGTTTCTTTTCCCATGATCTCTCAGCAGTAAGCTTTGAAGTAGACTAGGTGTTTTTCCACCTCATTCCCACTTTCAGACCATTTTGTCCCTTCCCTCCCTAAAAACAGCCAGTATTGAATGAAGGTGTCAAGAGTATATCATGTTAAAGCTCCTTGCTTCAGTCATTTTTCAACTTCAAGGTCACTCCCAATCATTCCTTGAACAGTTTAGCTAGTTCACTCTCACCGTCACTCATTGTCTTGCCATATTCCTGGCAATGTCAATATCCTCACAGATCATTCTTCCAGCACCCTGGTTTCTCAAGTCCTTTAGTTCTTCTCTTCTACCTGCCTTGTCTCCTATCCTACCTCTCACTTCCTGAACCAAACTCTAGAACATATATCATTACTGAATGATAAGTGAAGCCCCTCCACAATCTCAAGTTCAAGCACCTAATTATGACTTCACTTCTTTCATCCAGATAACTCTAACCAATACCCAGACACCTACAATTTTTGATCAATTCTGAGAGTTATATTTTAATAATTATTTTTATTCTTTATGGCCTCTCACCTACTTTGTGCCCTCACATCACCTTTTATTCAAATTCAATGTCTTGTTCTAACAATGTAATCATCTCCTTATTTTATAACCTCAGTAATTTTAATACTTTCTTAATACTTTCTCATTCCTCAGATACCATAAAATAATACCCAGCCTAGTTAAATATCTGCTGGCTTGGTATTTGTACATGTAACCATGCTAAATAGTCTTACTTTAAGTTACTACCACTCTTTTCAACTGAGCCTTTAATGCTGCCTGAAACCCATACTAAATTTCCCTCATCCATACACTTACCCATGCGCCTAGATAATTATTAAATCTCCTGTTCTGTCTGATGAGACCTTCAAAATTCTGTCCTCTGTTCTCACACACAGACTATGACCTTGCTAATTACTTTACCAAGAAAATAAAAACAATTATAATAAAAATAAAACTCATAAGCCAACTACCATCACCCTCCCCATTTGTCTCATGCTTCAGTTTATTAATATGGATTTACTTTCTGCTTTTGTCTAAGACCAACCCATCAATTTGCGCACTATATCTCATATTCTCTCACTTAAAACCAGCCCATTGTTCCAGTAGTACCTGCTCTTTCCCTGTCTAATCGTCCCTATCTGTATACAGTCACACTAATACTTCCCACTTCAAACATTTAATAAACAAACCCATCTCTTGAGTTCATAGCCACTTTATCCCACTCAAGTGTTCAATGCTTTCATTTACAGCAGTGATTCTTTAAAAAATATGTACACTTGAGATCTTCACTTTCTCTGCTGCCTGAAACTCATTCCAATCAGTTTTGTCTCTAGCACTCCATATTGCTCTTGTCAGGATCAACAAGAACCTTGACCTTGATAAATCAGATTGTCAATCTCAGCTCTCATCTCACTTGACATAGCAATACAATTAACACAGATGATCTCTACTCCCCTTTGTCATACTTTTTCACTTAGCTTCCAGAAAAGAAACATCCCCCTTTTTCTTCCTATCTCTTGACTGCTTCTAGTTCTTCCCTGTGTCTTTGCAGATTCTAAATAATCTCTCCAACTTTTAACACTGGAATACCCAAAGATCTCACTCAGTTCCTAGACCTCTTTTGAGACGGCTAACTTCTTGCCTTGGTAAACTAAGAAACAGTTATATGAGCATAAATATAAATATAATCTCATCTTTGTTGTCACATGCAAATATTTTATCTACAAAGATAATAAACTGTTGAATGTGTGCATGGCTAGGGAAGTGAGGGGGGTGGTTAAAAAAATAATTTCTGCTGTTACAATAGTTTAACATAAGTTCTGGAAAGGAAAAAACTTTTTTCCTAATTTTTTTCCCCAGGCCAAGTCTTCTTAGATAGCCAGCACACAGTAAAAAGAGCAAGGAAGGGCGGGTGGGTAGCAAGGGGAGAAACTGGTATACTAAGATATGATTCCTATGTTTGCAAATTATTAGTATGACTTACTATTTTTACTGTGAGATTTCTCAAAATACGGCTAGGAAATAATACTCTAAATTTTTACAAGTGATAAAACCAGAATTTGGCTTTTCACTCTGGTTCTAAGAATGGTTTATTTATTTTTCTGATACTCAAAGACAATCACTCCACTTGGATTCCTGACCCCATCTTTCTTTGTCATCTTTAGACCTTACACTATCATTCAGTTACTCACTCTTCTCCCTCTTTGACTTTCTAAAATGCTTCATTTCATTTACTCAACAGGCTTGCTCAAATCTCTAGAATCCTAAAAGAAATTCATACTTGACATCTCTAGCAGAATGCCCATATCATTGCCTCAACTTCAATAGTCTCTAAGATAATTTTTATATATTTTCCATTAAATATAATATCTCTATTAATTTCCATGCCAATGCTCAGCATTGTTATTCAGGTAGTTACCCAGGGTAGAAATCTAGAATTACCTCCTTGATTTAATAACTTCAAATCCACCACTTCTAATTAATTACCAAGTCTTAATATTGTATCTACTAATTTTTTTTCTTAAATCTGTACCCCCCCTTTTCATCTTTATAATCATTACTATAATTCAGAACTTCATCATCCATTTTTCAGAACCTAGTAAAGTCCTTTGTTTTATATTTTCAAATTTTTTATATTTACACACACACACAAACACACACACACACACACACACACACACACTCACTATATGTTCTGGCCTTGTTCGCTGAAAAGCCCAGAAACAAACATGTACCTGATTTTTGATTTCCGTTATAATTGGCATCTAAGATTTAACCCAATGATACTTACCTTCCCCTGTCATTACCCTATGTAGTTCATTCTTACACTGAATCAGGGTTTGAATGACCAAGAGATACCACATGTGATAATGTGTGCTTTCCAAGACTAGGTCATAAGAGACACTAACACATTTATCTTATTTTCTTGGATCTATCAATCTGAGGGAAGCCAGTCACATTATCATGAGAACACTCAAGCCATCCTGGGGAGACACCCACATTGAAGAGGATGCTAAGGTCTCCATCAAACAACCAATACCAACCTGACAACTATATGAGTGATCCATGTGGCTCCCTCAGCCCCAGTCAAACCGTCAGATCACTGCAGATCCAGTGGGACAACTAACTAAGAAAACTCATAAGAAGTCCTAGCCAGAAATACCCATTAATTGCTATAAGAAACTACAAACCCTTGGGAAAATGATTGAGTCTAGGTCGGGGACAGGGAAGCTAGATGATGAGACTAAAACATCTTACTTTGCAAGAAAGTAAGGAAATGCTTAAAAATAATGATGGGGTGATGTGGCAAAGTGCTGAAGGAGCTGGTCTGGCAATGTTCCAACTAGTCAAACTGGTGCAATTTAGCAGTCAAAATATATAGAGACATTAACAGTTTTGTTGAACAAAGTCAGAATCTCTGAGTCTGTATTGAAAATAATCACATGCACATATGTATCTATGTGTGCATAAATATATAAATAAATTAAAGAATAAATAGTGGAGAAGGGAAATTCTTTATTTCAGCATAGAATCAAATAGTAAGTAGAGAAGGAAGTGTATTGTTAAAACAATTACCTTTGCAACCAACACAGTATGAATCGATTCTGGCAAGAATCAACAATACATGCTTCATTAGTAAGAGGAGAGCATCTGATGAGGAATAAGATATGTATATATTCTTATAGGATCTCTTCTCAAATTATTTATTAGTTACAAAAGGAAAAGGTATAATTATGAAGTGGATAAAACGGACAACACTTTAACCAAGTGAGCAAAAATAACATTGCCGATAAATTGCAAAGGAACATCCCAGGCCTCCACTGTGATGTCCTGAGGAGGACACAGAATCACGTTAAGAATTGTGCCAGCCAGAAATGCATAAACTGAATCTAATCATGAGGAAACATCAGACAAATCCAAACTGAGAGATAGTCTATAAAATAACCGCCTTGCATTCTTCAAGGAATCTCAATGTCAAGAAAGTCAAAAAAAGGCTGAGGAACTGTCCCAGATGAAAGAAAGCTAAAGAGAGATCCAAACTTTATTCATGACATAGCCTGGGTAGGATCCCGCACAGAGAATGGTCCTACACAGGATATTATTGGCACAATTGAACAAACTGGAGTGGAGATAGTGGGTTAAAGTATTGTATTACTGTTAAATTCCATAAATGTATTAATTTCACTGAGGTTATTTAAGGAAATCTCCTTATTCTTAGTAAACAAAGGTTGAAACATTAAAAGGATAAAAGGTGACAATTCCTGAAACCTACACTCCTATGTTAAAAAATGCATACAACACACACACACACACAAAGGATATTTTGAAAGAGACAAAGGCAAAACAGAGAGACAGAGACGACAGATTGCAGAGGAAATAAGCTAATAATTGGTAAAATTGCACAGGGGAGATTTTATTCCTGCAACCTATCCCAAACTTGAAATTATAATTCTTAGGGAAATTTTTATTCCTTTAACATTTTATATCAAATTAGTGCCTTTTTTGAGAGCACAGAAATGTGAAAATGTAAGAAGTGAAAAGTAATTCAATTTTTGGTGGTCAAAAGGAAGAAAGAGGAGTCAACTTCTGTATACGGAAAGCCAGTGAAAATTTCTATTAAACAAAGACAAAATCATGGGCATGGTGGGGACAGGGAGGAGGAGACAGGCTATAATAAAGAAACTCATCCTAGAGGTCAAAGGACTAGAAGAGGGGCTCAGGATTTATCTAGGCAATGGTAAGCAGGCTGTAACTCTGTCTTTGTCCAGACCAGTGTTGATTCTCTGCCACATTTGGAAATTTTTGTCATGCTATGAATTTCACCGAATCATATATGGAAAACTAAAATTGTATTTTTCTAACTGAATCTAATGATATAACTTTCAGCCTTCAATTTCAATTTTTTATATCCAATTCAGAATTTCTCAGTAAATCTACATTTCTTCCTTTTCATCTGTTCTTTTTTCCCTAGATGGGATCTCAATAGATGGGAGTGAGGTGTGGGGTGATCTAAGTAAGGGGAAGGTATGAGAGGAATCATATAAGCAGAATTAAGAAGGTAACACAGGTTTTCTTTCTTTATCAATCTTTGGTTTAGGGCAGCATGTGTTTTCGTCTCTTCAGGCTTTATCCCCACATCACCCACTACTGAGCTGCCCTTGTCTCCCTCACTCCCCAAACACTTGTGACATTGACGTGTCCTTTATGAACACAAGCCAGTTATTTTACAGACTGTCACGTCACTGAAGTGACTCTTTCCCTTCCTCAGATATAAGGCCTTTTCGGTGCCACTGGCCCAATCTTAGCTTTCTTTTTAAGAGATATGGGACATTTTAATAATCTACTGTACCCCACAGAGTCATCGGAAGTTGCGGAAATGGGTATTTCAGACACTTGCTGAACAAATACATTTTTTTTTCCCTATTATAACTCTTCTTTGTTGATACACTGGGGAAAGTGGAAGCCTCTATCTGCGACATCCATGGTCCACTTTGTTATCTTCTTTTCTATGCAATCTTTGTAGGGATCTGCCTAGATTATTTCCTTTTGTTGGAGAACTGGCTCTTATATACTCAACATATACCTTTCATACCCCCCACACCAAGACACATACACACACGTGCTCACATGTGCAAACTAAGTTTTTAAGCATAAATTATGCTCTGAATCTGCCAAACTCTTAACATTTGAATTACACAAACAAATCCAGTTTTCATTCTAAAAATCTTACCTCTCGGAAATCTCAAATCACCTGACTTCCTAGATATCTGCCCCTGCTTTTTGAACTTTACAAAACTTATTAAGGTACTCAGTGACTCCTTTTTTCCTCTGGTTATTTTCTGTGGTCTCTTTCCCAGAGAAAATAAAATCTTTTATGCCTGGTAGCCATTGATCCAGTGAAGGCTAGGGAAGGTAGTATTAGAAATAGCAAGAGCAGAATGACTTTAATATTGTCAGAGTTTTATCTCATTTTTCAACTTATAATGTAGTTAATGTTTAGCTCGTTAGTGTATTTATACACTCCTACTTTATGACAGGAAGTATCGAAGGCACATTTGGATGGCTAAACCATAGTTTCTGTCCTCTGGGTAGCCATGGTAAATACAGAGGGAAAGTATGTTCATAGGCAATCAAAAGGATGGACCTTAAACTCGTCACAGTTGGGGGTCAGCTTAGGAGTGACTTCCAGAGGAGTTCTGATACTCTGGACTTCAGGCAAGACTGCGGAGCAACCTCTGCCACCTCAGCAGAGCTTGTGCATCTGGAAGTGTCTTGTAATCTGTAAGATATATGGCTTCAGAGTTTGTTTCATCAACCTACCTCTGAGCCCTACTGAACAGCAGTGATAGAAACAGCCACTAGAAATGGAGCCCTTTAATATATATGGTCTTGCAACAGTGAAACAATATTCATCATAGCACAGCTCTACTGAGCTGCACATGTGCAGAAAATAGAAGCCAGCAGGATACCCAACTGCTGCTGTAAAGTGAGCCGAAATGGGGGTAATCACAAGCAGAGAGGGCAGTAGAAACATGTTAAGGATTCATAGAAGCACAGCCTCAAGCAATGTAGCATAACTGAATATATGAGAAGGGGCATGCTGCTGAAGGAATGAAAGAAGAAACTTGCTCTTAAAAAATCGATTTCAGATGAAACAAGACAGTGTCATGCACCTATAGGCAGCTCTGTTCATTTCTGGTTTTAAATAACGAAGATCAGCATGCAGGTCAAATACTGTCAGAAAGTGTGCATTTATCTAATGTATTTCAGTTGTACTATAGTCATTTTTACTTATTATTTTCCTGGTTAAATTAACAATTATTGCACATAAATAGATCAAAAATGATTTTTTTTAATTTCTTAAAAGATATTGAAAGTGAATTTGGAAGGCAGATGGTACATTTGTTCCTCTCCTTCTCTTGACCTTTAAGTATTATGTATCAATATAGCAAAAATCAGGAAAAAATCTAAAAAAGGAAACAATGAAGGTGAGATTACTTTTGTTTATACATCGTCACAGCATAACACAAAGTAATAAATCTGCTTTTTAAGGGTAGCTTATGGAAATCACTCTCACTATTTCAGACATGTATATTTATTCATTCAATTCATTCAACAAGTATTTCCCCAGTGATGTATGCATGCACCATGCTACTCACACCTGGAGACCAGGGATGCAGGCAGAGACTTTTGGCATGCATGGTAGGAGCTTTTACTTTTCCTTCCAGAGTTTAGCTCAAGGTAGGTAAAGGGAGTAAACTTATTTCCATGCAGGGAGCGTTGCTGACTCCATATAACAAGTACTTAGTTCTCACAGACTAAAATTCTGGCAAACATCCACTGAACCTTAGAACAACTTCCAGAATTACAATGACTTTAGATACAGAATCAACAGTACATTATTATGGTGAAAGTATCCTTTTTTTCCCCCTGCCTGTAGAAAATTTTGTGGCAAAGGTGAGCTAAAAGGTTGTAAATTAAAGAAAATGTAAGGGAATTAAACAACCAGTAAATAATTAGAAAGGATAATTTAATCTAAAAGGATTATGAAAGCACACAGAGGCTTTTCAAGGTCAATTTTTTAGATAGTTCAATTTCAGTGTATTTTTTGAGCTGATTCAATTGAGGTCATTTAAAATTTTGCAAGATGGCTTTCTTTATTCTCTAAGGCATTAATGAGGTACAATTTAATTGAACTACCTGGAAAGTGAGTGAATTGGATTATAAACATACATAGACAATTACTCAGTTTAAGCTAGTTGAACGCCATTCACTTCAGTGAGGATTTTATGCACGTTCCCCATTCCTTATTAGCTGTGCAGTTATTGCCTCGGTGGACACATTTACCAATTTCTGTTGAAGAGTGGAACTATTGAAGAAGAGAAGGCACAAAGTGAAGGGGTGGTTTTCTCCTTCTGACTGTAACCCTAGGGGCTTTATTTACAGCAGCTTTGAATTAGCTGCAAAGCATAGCACTTCCACATTCTTTTTAATAAAAGGGATTATTTTCATTTCCTAATAAAAGTTCTTTCCCTCCAGTACAGGGCAAACTTCTCAGATTCTGCAAAGATCAAAGGTCGAGACTATAAATCCTTCTTTTTTTTCAAAGTCAGTTTCCATAGCCTGTGAGTTTTATTATTCAGCCTAGAGTGGACAGGTTTCAGTGTTTAATGGAAGTAAAAGGAATAGTATTTCTAAAACCCTAAAATGTTAATGGGGAAAAAATCACTATTTAGACTGTATTGAGTTGTTATTTCCTTGCATGCCTTCCTTTTCTTATTAATTACTTATTTATTTATGCATGAAGAAATAATGCTGTTTCTCATTTTATTCCACAAACTCATACAAGAAATTCTGTTCTGGAATGTAACACTTAGAACAAAAACCATCATTCAGCTAAGCACTTATTCTTGGGTTTCATGTTTATGTCATTCGAGATTGCCATCCCTGAGTGGAGCAGATAATAAGTCAGAACCTGTCAGCCTTATTAAATTTGGCTAGCCTCTTTGCCCCATTGCTGAATGCTTCCTGGTTGAAATCAACCCCCTGAGAATAAGGATTATTCTTAAGGTGATTGAAATAATACTCTTTTGTGCTGGCAAACTGCTATTCTATGCTGGTTTTTTTGCTTTAGTGAAAACCAAATTCAAAATTACAATTTTGTAGAAAATATTTGAGTATAAGAAGATTATGTTTATAGTTTTAATTGGTATGTCTCTATCAGTAAGCACGGAATTAATCTGTTAACATTTTGAAAGTGCTCAAAATTTCTTTGGACTGTGAAAATTCCATTTCATTATCCTTTTTAGAGTATTAGATATACTAATAAGAGAGTGAATTATCATTTTTTCTCATAAGCACATCTTGGCATGTATACACTTTAACATTCAAAATTCCTCCCAAAATTAAACCATAATCAAGATGTTCAGTTTTATCAATAATATCATGTGACTATTGGGTCCTGCCAGATTCCTCATTGTTTTTGATATGCACATGATCTAGTAATATTTATTACAAACTCAAGTGAAATCATCTTGTCCTCAAAAATGTGTGGTAAATACCTTTTCACTTCTATCAAACCTTAATAAATAATGTCATTTCCTTTAACTAAATCTCAAGGAGTTAATTTTCAACCATAGTACCATTTATTTTGAGACCTTCATGAGGTTTTCCACAATCTTTCTAAGTCAGTCTTCATACACATAACATGATAAGGGAACACAATTCTCATAAAAGTGTCCACATAATTTTAAACAAAATGAGAGGCTTTCTCAGAAAACTCACCCTCTTCTCTTTTCTATATGCCCTCCTGGAAAATGTTAATCTTTAATTTAAATGAGTTCAGTCTACTTCCTCTCCTTTATGCTAGGCCAGATCTTCATTATCCATCACCTTAGACTAGGGAAATGACTGCCTTAAGTGCCTCCCATCCCTCGCCTACATTACTCACAACGCTGTGCCTGCTCATACATTGCTACCACTAATGCACAGATTTCTCCATGATTATCTGCCAAAATCAGAGTAGGATTTTAGCCAGGCATTCAGGGTTGACCTCAACCTGTGCCAAGTCTCCTTTTCTAATCTTACCATTCTACTCTCTCTTGCACAGCCTAATGTGAAAGAATAAATCATACAACACCCCACTTTGCAAAAGCCTTAAGGCTTCTCCAAAGGCATTTTCTCTACCTGGAAATTGTTTTAACTCATTTCAAACTATTGGAATTATTGCAATTCTACCAAGCCTTGCTCAAAAATAATCCATATGCTAATGTTTTCCCAAGAGGAAATTCTTCCTTACTTTTGAACAGCAATATTTTGTGCATGATATATGAAATTTAGTACATTTCATTTTCATATTTTAAATATATGTTATAGTTCTCATTTTCAGTTGAACTTTTTAGGTAGCTTTCAATTTATACTTTGTGAGTAGTACTTTTGAAATAGTATCTTTGAAATAATTATTAGCTTTAATTAATTAGTTAATTCAAAAAGTATTAGTAAGGAGCTTGTTAAGTTAAAAAATAATTATAAAACAGTAACAGTATTAATAGGTAATACTTTTTGAACACCAGCTCTATTAGGAAACATTTTTAGTGTTTTATGTTTAGCAAATTATGGTTATTCTAAAAACAAAAATAGAGATTATTAGAACTACCCTTATTTTACAAATAAGGACACTGTTAACTAACTAAATGACATTTTTAAGGGGTGTCTCTTCCTTTTCTTGTAAGAACACCAGTCCTATAAGTTAGAGCGTCACCCTTATGACTGCATTTTGGCCTTAATTACTTCCTTGTTGGCCTTATCTCCAAAAGCAGTGACATTGAGGGCAAAGGCTTCAACATACGAATTTAAGGGGGAGGGTACACAATTCAGTCCATAACGAGTTCAGTCTTCAGAAGCTTACTCTGTAGTGAGACTACAGAGAATAATCATTTTGATGACATTCGTATATATATGTTCCCATGAAGTGTGATGAGAAAAATTACATACTAAAAGATTAATAGCTTTTCTATAATATGAATCTGCAGTTGTTCAACGATGCTTCTTAAATCTCAAGGAAAATGTTAAGAATATGGAAGTCCCAAATTCAATAATGATTGCTGTTCAGCATCAAAATATTTTTAAAATCATTCCTTTTCTCTTCTATTCAGAAATAAGAGCTAAAGCCTGGCTGGTATCAATAAATATCAACAAATTATATGTATACAAGTCTGTATTTGTGTAAGGGTTTTTAGATTTCTTTTTTACTGTTGAAAACTTCAGAATTATACTAGAGATTCTAATTGCTCTTGCTGCTTGTGTAACTGATTCACAGACCACCAAAAAACTTAAAAAAAAAAATCATCAAATAATCTCTTGACAATATGGAAACATCTGTCACCTTGTAATCCAGAGCACAATAATGCCAATTTATTTTTTCTTTTCCTCTCCATATAGTGTCAGTTATTACTAAATTTAAAATGAAAGTTAGATAAAAATACATATCTTGGTATTAATCTTTAACTCCATCTATTTAACCATTAAAAAATAACTGTACTTTAACCCAAAATAAAATTTATTTTGTTTATCTATGTATTGCAATATTAATGTATACTAACTCAGATGTTCCTTTCTTTTGTAAGAAACATAGCTTAATGGTATTTCCAACGTGAATGGAATTAAGGAATCAAGTGTTCAAATTAAGCTGCTTAGTTTTTCTCTGAGTCCAATGTCTGATTTAATCTCATTTCACTCTATTGAAACAAAAGATAAAAAGAGTATAACATTGTGAAGTCCTTGATTTGATGCTGATTTGTAGTGACATTTTATCAATACATTTTTCTTTCCCTTTTCTTCTTATTAAGCCATTATTTCTAGCTGTGTTCTTTGTTTCCTGGTTAATTATAATCATCATTTTTCAGGATGTTTCTATAGAATCAAGAAATAAAATAAGAGTAAAACTACACAAATTTAAATCTTACCAATTTTGTATTTGACAGAAATTAGGCTGTCTAAAGGATATTTCACCTTAGCTTAACAAATTCTCTCGCTATTAAAAAAAATAGTAATATATACACAACAAAAATGTTTTAGCTTCATAAGGAAACAAATTACTTTTAAGCAAATTCAAACTCCAGCTTGCTCTCTCTTCCCCTCCCACAATTTATACAATAAAATGAAGTGTTTCATCTTTGTGTATGTGTATGTATTAATATATACATATATATATATACATTCTTGTATCTGTATATAGATCATCTTCATATATACATACATATATGTATATAATACATACATCTGACATGGTAAATAGAAATTATTCTATTTATTCATTCATTTTAAAAGCCTAAGTTCAAAAACACTATTAATCATTATTAATCATATAAGAAGATATAGATCAATTGGGCTTTAATTAATGAGTTTAGTTCATCAAAAAATTCCATTAAGAAAATGAAATATGAAAGTCATAATGTGAGAATGAAATTTGCCACAGATAAAGCCGACAAAGGATATGGATCTAAATTTCAAAAATAACATTCAAAACAATAAAAAGGTAGACGAGCAAGTTTTAATACAACTAAGTTTTGAACTGGCACTGCTCTCATGTGATATCTATATCTAAAATATATAAAGTGTGCTCAACATCATTCGCCATCAAAGAAATGTAAATTTAAATCATTATTAGGTGGCATTAAACACTCAGCTGAAAGGCTAAAATTAGAAGACTGATATGACCAAGTTTTGGCAAAGAAGTAGAGCAACTAGAACTTCTATATTACTTGTGACAATGGACATTAATACAATAATTTTGGGAAATATTTGCATTATTAAATAAAATAATCATGAATGTATGATAAAGCCTGGTGTTTCTTTTCCTGATATATGCCCCAAAGAAATGGATGCTTGGATATTCCAAAAACATGTATAAAAAATATTCATAACTGCCTCAAATCAGAAGCAATGTAAATGTCATCAAATGGATAAAAATGAAATAAACTACTTTATTCATATAATGAATAAAGCAAGAAAAATAAGAATATGAAACAAAATGGGTGAATCTCACAGACATAATGTAGGGAGAATGAAGTCAAGACACAAATGAGTAGAATCTGCAGAATGTTATTTATATTAATAGACAAAAATATTTTATGCAGATGGAGATCAAGATAGGGGTTACCACTGGGGAGGAATGTTAACTGAGGAGGAGCATAAGGGTACATTCTGGAGTGCCGGAAATAGTCAATAACTTGATTTTGGTTGAATTTTCATGATGTATGCTCTCAACTCATCTTGACTTACATTGAGTTAGACCCTTAAGACTTCTGTATATGGCTTCATATGAGACATATCTTAATTTTAAGAATATCAAAGAGTAAGTCCTAGAATCTTAAAGTCTTTATTTAGTCAGAATATGGGACACATTAAATGTTGAATATTGAGATGAAACCATAAATATACATAAATATACTTTATTATCATTTTCTTCATTATTTATAATTAGCTTTCATCAATTTTTAGCCATATGGTCAGGAAAATTTTACTCAATATTTCTACAAATTTGTTTTCTTATTTATTCAGAAGGGATTACAGTATTTTTCCTGTCTCTTATACTCAAAAGAGTTGATGTGGAAATTAAGTAAGATAATGGTAGACTAACGCTACTGTGACTTATAGACCCAGATATCTAGATATAGATAAAAATAGATAGATATACAAATATCTAATTTGATATCTATTTACAGGATGTCATTTATTAAAATATTGCCAATCTTTTCCATTCTACTTAATTACAGGATTTTGCTTAGTATCTCCCTCTCAACATTCTCTCTCAACAGGTCACTGTCTAGCTTTAGAGGAATCTTTTGTGCTTTTTGACCCAGGAGAGGGACTAGAGAAGAGACTAGATAGGAATACCATTGGGGAAAAGGAATAGGAACGCTGGAGACAGTTTACAAAGGATTTTGAAGAGTGACCTTCAAAGAATGAGAAAATTTTTCAGGAAAGGAAAGGGAAGAATTTAAGAAGTCTTGGGTTATCATTAAAACAGTGAGGGAGGTGGAAATAGAGCTCAGTGGTAAAGAGCATGCACGAGGAGGTCCTGGGTTCAATCCCCAGTACCTCCATAAAAAAACAAAACAAAACAAAAACAAAAACAATGAGCAAGAAATAATGAAATGTTCTTCCAATTTGGAAAAACTCTTAAAGTTTAGGTATGAATATAAAAAGTTGACATGTGAAGTAAAAATTAAGAAGTCAGGGATTTGGAACAGTGAAAACCTATACCTACCTAGGTAAAGGGTAATAATATAAGATATTTTGTCCTAGTTGAGTACTTTTTTTTTTTTACATAAATTACAGTTAATCTTAAAACATTAAGTATATCTTTCTTTGTAAGACTGACTGGTGGGGAATGAATTAAACTGTTAAGCTGTATTACACTAAAAAAAAAAAAGTCTTGGCTGTGATGTTTGCATGTCTTTAATGTTGTTCGAGAAATACAAGGAAAAACCCAATTACATGAACACTTTAATAATGGGAGATGGATTATCTTCCTTTGTTTATAACACTTTAATATTAAAACCTATCAGATAATATTATACCCACAACAAAACAGCAAAGTATTTAATAATATTTCTGTTTTTTGACAAGGCAATTGAGACTCTGAATATTTTCATAATAATTCTAAAGTTATTTGGCCAGTAAGAGGCATTGCAGCCCAAGCTTATATATCTCTAAATACCCATTTCATTCACTACATAATGGCTTTTGTTTAAATGATTTCATGAACTGCAAAGTGTGTATGATACTACTTTCTTCAAGAAAACAATTAGAAGAACAAAATCAAATAGGATTTCTTTAACAAATCAAAATTGTTCCAAGATGCACTCTGTAATTCCTTTAACAATTAAAATAGTAGATGAGGATGCTGCAATTGGAAACTAATCGTGTGTTCCTCATAAATAAAGCGTGTGTGGGGTGACCCTTTCATCACACTCTTCTTGCCTGCTAAGGTAGCTGAGGATTGCTGCAGGAATTTAGAAGCCTCTGCCACCGAGTTAGGAAAAGGCAAAATGTCTTAAGGTCTTAAAAAAGGCAATACACATCGAGTGCAATGGTTTTGTTTAGGAATAGTTTTAGCTGTGAGTGGCAGACAACCCAAAACAAAAAGAGCTTAAAGAAGATAGAATGAAGTGACAATAAGCTATTGTCTTGATAATGCTGTGAAACAAGCTATCCAGAAACTCAGTTGCTTAAAATTACCATCATTTATTTATTCACCAGCACATATCCATGCAGCAGTGGGGGTCAGCCGATCTTCTATAGGCTTTGTTCCTTATGGAAAATGGGGTCCATTTCTGCCCCATGCACCTTTCATTCTCCTTGGATCAGTGAATAAGACAATTGTGGTGATCACAAATGGGTAAGGTACCAAGTCCACCCAGGCAAGCACATTTCCGGAGTCTGCTTGAATAAGGTCCAACCAAATCTTCTTGGTCAGAGCACAGTCACATGGTTGCTCTTCAAAAGAATGGTTAAGATATTCTGGCTAGTCAAATACCTGGGTAAATACTGCTGGTCCTTTTTGTAAGGAAGAAGAAGACCTGAGTATTAGGAATAATCAGCAGTCAACAAGACAATGGCTGACTGAAGTCTTTATCACAGAATCTCTGACAAATACATAAGTTAAAATCATGTCATGTCTGAACCAGCAAAAATAATTTACTGATGTTGAGATGTAAGTTATATTTTCTTCCTTAAGGGATGAAGAATGTTTTGATATTTGGAGTAGAGACTGGGGAAATGCAAATTCTTGCTGTCTGTGGGTGTAATAAGAAAACTCATAGGAGGATTATGTCTTAAAGAGGATAGTGAGATCTTGATTTACCCTTCTAGAAAGTGTGTGTGTGTGGGTTTGTGTGGGTGTGTGTATGTTTATCCAGGCTGTAATATTTTCCTAAATGCTCTGTACATCTTAGATATCTTCCTATTCATCTAATTATAAAAATAGATTAATCTGCTCTTAATTGGTAACAAAGATTATTTCCACAGTAGTTCTGAGAGTTCAAGTTGTCTTCACTGCACAGCCCCAGATTTTACCACTCAGTTCTCTGCTTCAGGAGTTTCTAGTCACATGTCATAAAAAGTGAGTGGAACCTCTGGACTTGCACAATGCAATGATCCTAATATTACAACGGCAAATTCTTATTAAGAACACTATTGTAGAAATGATATTTGTTCACGATTGTAAGATGGATCTGTAGTCCATCCATTCTAAATTTTAGCCTTGGGTTATTCCAGACTATCAAAGACAATATTGTTTTGCTTCAAAATATAATTAAAAAAAATTTTTGTGTTAAATATCAATGTATATTGAATAAAATAGATTCTCTATAAAATGTATAACAGAGGTGTCTGATTATTCCTTTATGAGATCCATCTTTTCCCCTACTGACAATTAACATGCAGGACTCAATAACTTCTTCCATTCCCAAAAAAGACCACTTTTTCTCTCTCTCTCTCTCTCTCCCTTCTCTCATGCACACAGCATATCACCATATTGTTTCTCTGAGAGATGATACAGCTTTACACCTTACAACCACTAGGGAGAAATATGTTTCTATTCTAATGCTTTTTCTGCACATCTTTTCTCAGCTCTGCTAGTAAACAAGAGTTCCTTGCCTTTGACCTCCCTAGCTCAGGAGGTGAGACTTCTCTGTTATCTGTTTTTCCCTACCTCTTTCTTCTGTATTCCCTTGATGAAGGAGTCAGGAGAGGGCCTGGCGGGCACTGCACTTCTTATTCAACCCTTCCAAATACAAATCTGCTCTTTGAAAAGGAAAAGGTAGGAAGATTTGCATTCTGGAGAGGCTGGAGATGTGTTACAAATATTAAATTATGTGGTCTGTTTTCACTACTACACTTGTCATATATTCACGATGCAGTGTGGCTGAAGCTTTATGGAGACAGTCCTTTTTGATGAGAATCTATTTGAAAACATTTTCTCAAGTCTCATTACTGGAACAAATCCCCTGAACCACTGGTTAGTTTTAATCCAATCACATATTAATCTTGTACATATCTGTTTTCTCTTTTCATGGACTCCTAGAAAACAGAGAGGCAAAAATATACTCCATCTTTAGGAAACGTTATTCCATTTCTTCTGACAGGATAACACTGGTTAAGCCAAAAATTCATCTTACAAAGCATTTCAAATACTTCTTTTTTGTGTTTCCTTTCCTCTTTACTTTTTCCTTCCTTCCTTCTTCCCAATGATATGATCTGAAACTTACTGGAATTTTCTTAGGAAAAAAAATGAGATGATTAATACTAATACATTAATCACATAGCTAAATGCTTTATTGGATGGCCTTATTTAATTATCCCAAAACCTAGTGAAGAATGTTTAATATTTTTTTCCACTTTGCCAATGAAGAAAGGGGACTCTGAAACATTAGATAACTTGTTGGAAGTTTGAGTTCGCATAAGGTGGAGTTGACTGTGCTATCCTGGACCATGTGCACCTAAGTTCAAGTTCTTAACCATTATACTCCTCTTGTCTATCAGCACTTTGATTAACATAGATTAGGTTTGTAAACGAAACTTCAAATTATTTTTATATTATTTTATAAAGTATAGGGATGAGAAAATACTACAATAAGAGTGCTGCTGATGAACATGATCCTTTTTACCCTTGTATGGGGACGCAGCAGGGAAACAAAAACAAAAGACGTCTTTCTCCTCCACCAATAATCAATACCTATGGTGATGTCTAGTCTACATGTATTATGTAAGGTTCATGACATATATAAAACACTTCCTCTTTGAACTGGGTTCTTTGTTACTGAGAACAGGACACAGTTATCATGGATGACACGGAAGACTTACACAAAGGTGATTTTTTTCCATTCCTTTACTTTTAGGTATATTTTAGAACTTGACTTCAGGAGAAAGCTGATAAATTGTATGTGAAGGGGAGTATTTCATACCTCTCAGGAAAACACCTCAATCTATCACAAGCACACTCAAACTTTGTATATTATCTGCCAAAAAAACAAACAAAAAGTAGTTACCTCTGCCACATAAGTCTGACACATTTTCAGAAAACATTGTATCAGTTCTAAATACTATTCAGAAGACAAATATAGCTGAGGAAAGAGCAGAATATCTATGGTTAGCAGACAGGAAATGCTACCGTGCTCCCCCAATATACAGAATGTTCTCACTCGTATGTAGTGGTATGAGAAGAACAAAGACATTATGGGTTTTAATGGCAGGCATTTCTAATTATGCACCCCATACCCGTATCCCCTTCCTCCTTGCTAAAGGAAAAAAAATCATTTTGTTTTAGTCAGAAGAGTATCCTATTAACTTTTACCTTCCCTAAATCATTTGCAAATAGAACTGATGATGTGACCCAGTTCCTGAGAATGAGACACCAGCAAAAGTGAAGGGACTGGGACAGGGGCTTCTGAGAAACCTGAACAGAATGTGCCCTACGTATTTCTCTTCTATTCATATTTAGAATTTGGAGTCAGTGCCTGGCGATAGATCAAACTGTAAATAATGAGAACTAAATTTTAGTAGAGAAGGGAGCTAAGGTTTTTCAAAGAGTTGTTCAATCAACTGAACCTTATCTCAGCTAGACCCTCTAGATATCATGTTTATGAGTAAAACAAATTTCTAATTAACATCAGTATTAGATTTCTTTACATGCTTCCAAAGGCATGCTTAACTAATACTGTTCTTCATCCAGTCAAATGTAGTCCACGTGAAGCACTGCTTTCTGTTCTGAGAGTAAGTTCAACTTCTTTTTGTTGATGAGAATATTTCTTATTTTTAAGAAACAGAATAGATGATAGTTTTTTGATTATTTATTTGCCCTTTACTGCTCTAAAGTGGAAACTGTTACACTGAAATGACAGTTATTCTGAGATTTTAAATATATTTCATTGAAATAGACAACTCTGGAACCACTAGGCTAAGTTTCCTGCTTTTCCACTTGTCACCTCAGTCATCTTTGGCAAGTCAATTGACTTCAATTCTCAAGAGTAAAAGGCATATAATATTTACTCAGCTCACACATTTACTTGAAGATCAAGTGAGGTAGAGCATTTTATAGTTCATTAAGCACTGTGGAAGTTTTCATGGTTATTACTAATAAAATGTATGTCATGGCAATCACATTCTATTCTAAATCTGGGCCTGAATGAAATAAATGCCAGTAAAATGAAATGTCAGTGTATATCATAATTATACTACAATCATATTTCCTAATTCTGTATTAGAAATTGTCAGCATGAAGGTAACTAGCTCAGTGTTTCCCTTTGCATGGTCAGAATGGTCATCGTTGTGAGGAAGGAAAAACGGACATCTGTGCACATAAATTCCATAATATGTAGGCAAGTAGCTTAAGCCAAAATGTGCTAGAAACAATGCAGTGTCTCCTTGCTTAATACTCCTACTTAGAAGTCCTGCATGTGGTCATCTGATGTGTCTACATATCTCAGAAGACTATTAACAGATCTGGCCTCATGTAATCTGCAATTACATGAGCAAGTTAGTTAAAGATTATAAATAAAAAAATATAGCAACTGATTAATTAACAGGGATACTATTTTATACATTTACTAACCTTCAAATTAGTTGCCTTAGCAACCTATGTCCTTAACTTACTGTGTGACTATCATTCTAAACATCCCTGAATTTCTTCTTCAGAAACTCCCTTACAATTTTGGTAGAACCATCATCCTTTTGCATATATTTTATTTTTTTCAGTGGTCTTTGAGAGATGCTAAGTAAACTCTTTTTGCAGGCGCAGAGGAACATTTGTATGAAATAAAAGAAAAAACTTCAAGCATTCAAATAGATTTTATATTATTTTCTAATAAACTTTGGTTAGTGATTCACATATTTTGTTTCATTTTTAACATTGTAGAGCTGCACTTACAATTACATAAATGCTGTTTAAATTCAATACAAAGAAGTAGATGCCAGCCAAAAAAAGTGAAAATGTTAAGCAGCCACACAACTGCTTAAACCAGCAGATCTTTCTGGATTCTCTGGTGCTTAAGTTTAGACTCCGTAGGTGGACTTACTAGTTCAAATCCCTGCTCTGCCACATATTAGCCTGTGACCTTGGGCTCATTTTTCTTAGAGAATGAATGTGAATATTAAATGAGTTAATTAATATAAAGCACTTACTACTGTACGTGGTAAAGTTTGAACTTACTGAATTAGTTGTCATTACTACTGCTATAGTTATTACCTAAAAAAAAAAAAGGTTGGTTGGAATTTCTCTTTAAAAATTTAAAGACTTCATAGACTTCCTCCTTAATTGCCTCTATTTGCAACTACTGAAAGAATCAATGGGAGAGGATTCTAGAAGTAAAACATAAAGCTATTGTCATATTCTTAACACTCACTTTATAATGCAGGCATCTTGAAAAATTATGGTGAGTTACTATTGCTTTTCTCCCCAGTTTCACTTAAAAAATTGAAACGTAACTGTCCTGTTTGTTAGCATTTGCTTAATTAATCAGTTTTTGGTGTTGCTGACATATAGACATAACCTAAGTGGCTGCTATCACATCAGAATCACATTTGCTGTAGTAGCTGTGAAGTGTGGAGAAGCTATTCAGAACCTCAAGTTGTTGTGTTCATAAAATTGTTGGATATATTATCTCCCTTCCTAAAGTAATTATCTCCCATGATATGTGATCTTCCATGAGTGTTCCCTCTTTTAAAAAAGGATGAATCTATAATTAATCATATGCTTTAAAATTGATATATATTCTTCCTTCTCTTGCAAAAAAAAGATAACATTGCAAGTTCAGAAATCAAAAACATACTATTGTCAGTGAAACTGAAAAATTAAATTTAGAGTTGACTGTATCAAGACACTATGATAAAAATGAGTTAGAGTCTTAATTCAAAGAGTGTATTTAACACATTTGTTTAAGAATGTATTCTAAATTCACCTTTTTTTCTCATCCCACGCTGTTTAGTTCATAGTTTTATTAAATGCACATTAAAATTGTTATTAATTCTCAAGTCCCCTGTGCCTCTCTCTAAGATAAGTAATCTGTGTCACAGACGGTTTATTATTGAATTCTCATTTATATTAAAAACAGATTCCAACTCTAACATTTTAATTACAGTTCAATATCAGACAAAATCTCTCTTTTCCATTATCCTTTTTATTAGCATAATAAATTGTTCTGATGGTGCTGAACAATCAGCAAAACAGAAAAGGCAATGTGCTCTCAATAACATGGACTATGATCTACTTCTTCTGTGAAATATACAGTCAGAATTATTAATTATTTATTGAAATACTATCATACTTCAAGGTCATTATCATGCTGTCTCTACAGTATCACTGTGCAAATGTGGATATCATAATCTCTCAAATTTAGAATACTGGATCGAATGCCAGTTTATGACAAAACACCTATTAGGAATTAGTTTCAGAACTATTACCTGATAACAAATGGATTAAAAAAAAACAGATCTCTTTATTAAAACACAAGTATTGGGGTAAAAAAGTAGTCTGGAATTTAGGGCTAGTAAAAAGCCAATATATATATACATACTATATATTAATAACTATAATTACAAATCTTTTGTTTTACTATTTACTCTGTTATTAATACTAATAAGTTTCTACTAGCTTTATGAAATATACAAAGTCATAGTAAAGATGAGACAGTAGTGACAGCTTCATTTTGGTTAACAACTTTCTTTAGTTCAGCATTAACAATGTAAATACATTTGAATGTGCAGTAATATTTCCTGCCTTAGAAAATGTGGCAGATCTACCATCCTCTTACATGATTTTCCTACAATATGTGATTGTCACTCCTCCCAGAGAGGTGTTTAGGTGCCTGTACTTGAATCTGGGTGGAGCTGTGAACACTGTGGATAGACACTACGTGATTTCTGAGGTTAAGTTATGAAAGCTGATAAAGCTTCTGCTTGCTCATGGAACCAGCCATGCTGCGAGAAAGCCCAGGCCACATGGAAAGTCTCTGTCTAGGTTTTCAGGATGACTGGCCCAGATGAGTTCCAAGACTATAGCCAGCATTAATAAACCTGTAGACATGAGAGTGTGGAAATTTTCAAACAGACCCAGTTCCATCTACTGTGTGACTGCAACTGGGTGAATGACTTTGAGCAAGTATCACTTAACCAACCCTCAGAACTTTGAGTGATGTTAATGGTTCTTTTTGTTTTAAGCCACCAAGTTTTAGGAGGATTTATTGCATAACAATAGATAATTACAATGTGGTAATAATGGCTTTATTACTAAATGTAGTCATTTCCCCTTGACATCTTCTAGTTGATTGTGCTTGGTTTAACTTCCTTAAATATATGACTTTTCTTATTTAAATTTAGGGAAAATATGATGTAACATTTATTAAATCACTTATACAGCACTGCCAGATACAACCTCTCAAAATTCCATAATAAAATATAATCTTTAAAAAACAATTTGAAAACTTAAAACATCAGAGCTGCTAAATATATAAGTCATCCTAATGTTATAATCTGATAAGAAACTCTTCTCACTATAACACCAGTGGAGATCACTTGAGATATCAATCGATACCTCGTGTGAACTATGTTAAGGAGGCAAAATAAACCAATAAAACTGAAAAAAAATAAAGAGATGTTTATGACCTATTCCACTCCTTTATCCTTCCTCAGAGAATCCTTTTCACTTTGGACTTTTAGCTTGCATTCAGATAAACCCACTGTGTCAATATCACGAGTAATATGTCTATGTAGTTGTATGGTCAAGCCACCCAGGATGGCTGTTCTCTTGCTCTCTGGACATCCTCTGCTTGACCAGTTCCTGCTTCACCTGCACTTGATTCACATGACTGACCTTCCCTCTTAATCATAGAGCTTAATCTATAAATGCCTATGAACTTGCCCTGGCCCTCGCTAGTGATTGTTCTAACCTTCGGATCAGAACACCTCCAACATGATAGCTTATCAAAAGAGTAGTATGAAGGCATGCTCCTCTGCTGGTTTCCCTACTAACTGATGAGCCAACCTGAAGTCAATTCCCTCTATAACTGGTAACCTTCCTCTCCCCTTGGGAGCTAAGACTGCTGCCATGTCCTGCCCGCTGTCTGCTGCACATGCCAGGGTGTAGCTCCAGGACTTTGCTTCAGACCTGTAAGATGCCCCCGTTCATGAAGCCATTGGTGACTGTCACTGACTCTGGGCTCTTTATTTGGTCTTGAGGCTGGGCAAGTACAGGGCTTGCAGGTCTCTGGGGTGCAGCCCAACAGTAGTTTATTCCTGTGATTTGTATAATAGTAGTTTGTTTTTCTATTGCTGTTTGCTATTTTATTATAAAGATGTATTTATTATAATTGGACATTTGTGTTCTTTCCAGGTTGGATCTTCCATAAATATTATTTCTATAACATTCCTTTAATGTCTTTTAGTACACTTATAAGTATATGTCAATAAATGGATTACTATGTCATATTTTTACTTTGCTAAGTGAAACTCAGCAAAGCTGTTGTAAAATTTGGTATTTCTGCTTGCAGAGTTTGAGAGTTTCAGTTGATCCAAGTCCTTGACAATACATATTATCACTTCTTTTAATTTTAGCCCTTCTGGTAGTTATACCTGATTCAACATTTAATTCCCCTGATAGCTAACATTTTTTTGTAAAGCCCATTTTTAATATGGTATATATTTTTAATCAGGCCTTTTGTATTTTCTTATTGATTTTTTAATTGAGTTTGTTAACACACTGTACATGTGTCTTGTATCTGCTATATAAATGGCAGGTATCTTCTCCTATATGTGACTTGTCTTTTCACTTTTTTCATGGAAACTCTGAATATTAGAAATTCTTATTTTTAATTAATCTATTTCATCAATATTTTTATTTATAATTATTACTTTTTGTTTCTTAAGAAATCTTTGGCTACTCAAAATTTATGAAGCTATTCTCTCATTTTTTATAATACTCCTTTCACACTTAAAATAGCACTCTAGATACTGTCTAAAGAATGCAGGATAGAGCTCAAGAGAGTGTGCAAGATGTTCCTTAGAAAATTGTTAGTGATCCAGATGTAACATAATCATCACAAAGACCAAGATGGTAGTGAAGGAGATCAAGGCAGTAATCTGAAATAACAGATTTTGGATGTAAATGAGATTTGCTGCTCAGTTGCAAGTTGAGATAAGAAACAAGGAATGGTTGATGACAATATCTATGTTATTTTGGCTCAGGAAGTTGTTACTTAAGAATGTGAGATGGCCAATAGGCATATGAAAAGATGCTCAACATTACTATTATTAGAGAAATGCAAATCAAAACCACAATGAGGTATGACCTCATACAGGTCATAATAGCCATAATTAAAAAGTCTACAAATAATGAATGCTGGAGAGGGTGTGGAGGAAAGGGAACCCTCCTACATTGTTGATGGGAATGTAAATTGGTGCAGCCACTATGGAGGACAGTATGGAGGTTCCTTAAAAGGCTAAAAATAGACTTAACATATGCTCCAGCAATCCCACTCCGGGGCACGTATTCAGAAAAAAACTCTAAAACTCTGAAAAGACACATGCACCCCAATGTTCATAGTAGCACTATTTACAATAGCCATGACATGGAAACAACAGATGTTCATCAACAGATGACTGGATAAAGTAGATGTGGTATATATACACAATGGACTATTACTCAGCCATAAAAAGAATAAAATAATGCCATTTGCAGCAACATGGGTGGAACTAGAGATTATTATACTAAGTGAAGTAAGTCAGACAAAGACAAATACATAATATCACTTATATGTGGAATCTAAAAAATGATACAAAGGAATTTACTTACAAATAAAAATAGTCTCACAGATATAGAAAACAAACTTATGGTTACCAAAAAAGAAAAAAAAAAGGGAGGGGACGGATAAATTTGGAATTTGAGATTAACAGATATACACTAATACAAAACAGATAAACAACAAGGACCTACTGTATAGCACAGAGAACTATATTTAATATACTACAACAACAATAATGGAAAATAATCTGAAAAAGAATATAGGTAGATAGATAGATAGATAGATAGATAGATAGATATCTCAAAACTACAATGAGGTATCACCTCACACCAATCAGAATGGCTGTCATTCAAAAATCCACAAATGACAAATGCTGGAGAGGCTGTGGAGAAAGGGGAACCCTCCTACACTGCTGGTGGGAATGCAGTTTGGTGCAGCCACTATGGAAAACAGTGTGGAGATTCCCCAAAAGACTAGGAATAGACTTACCGTATGATCCAGGAATCCCACTCCTGGGCTTATATCCAGAAGGAACCCTACTTCAGGATGACACCTGCACCCCAATGTTCATAGCAGCACTATTTACAACAGCCAAAACATGGAGACAGCCTAAATGTCCATCAACGGATGACTGGAAAAAGAAGAGGTGGTATATTTATACAATGGAATACTACTCAGCCATAAAAACCAACAACATAACGCCATTTGCAGCAACATGGATGCTCCTGGAGAATGTCATTCTAAGCGAAGTAAGCCAGAAAGAGAAAGAAAAATACCATATGAGATCGCTCATATGTGGAATCTAAAACAAACAAACAAACAAAGAATCAAACAAACAAAGCATAAATACAAAACAGAAACAGACTCAGACATTGAATACAAACTTGTGGTTGCCAAGGGGGTGGAGGGTGGGAAGGGATAGATGGGATTTCAAAATTGTAGAATAGATAAACAAGATTATACTGTATAGCACAGGGAAATATACACAAAATCTATGGTAGCTCACAGAGAAAAAAATGTGACAATGAATATATGTATGTTCATGTATAACTGAAAAATTGTGCTCAACATTGGAATTTGACACAACATTGTAAAATGATTATAAATCAATATAAAATGTTAAATGTGTATATATATACACACACACACACACAACTGAATCACTTTGCTGTACACCAAGTGATTGACATGTAGAATGATCCTGAAAGATGGATTAGGAAAAAGAGAAGGAAATATTTGTTGAGTTGATAACACAGACCCTCAGAAGAGAAGTTTTAGTTGATCAGTGGAAACAAAGCAGGTTAGAGAAAGTGAAGGCGGGATAGGACTAAAGGATAATTAAAACAACAAATATAGACTATACTTTATTTAAAAAAAACTAATTTTCTTACTTTTTTTGAGAAATAGTTTAGAGTAATGAATAGAATCTAAAAGGACTGTGGTTAAAAGATTGCTCTTTTAATGAAGGCAAAAATGATTAAATTCACATATATACACATACTTAGGTAAGGAATGGTTTAGGCAGCGGGAAAGACAGAGTTGAGTGGGAGAGATTAATAATGGTGAACAAAGCAGAGGTGAAGCAGAGTCCTTGAGAAAGAGAAAGGCCTAGCATCCAAACCACAAAATAAACTACTGGCTTTTGAGAACAGAGGCTTTTCTTTCATTGTAACAGGAGGGACAATGGATAATTTAGCTATTGATTCAAGTTTCTGTGCAGATTCATCGATGGGAAGATGAGGTATTTCTTACCTACCTTCTTTTTCCCCTCAGTGAAGACTAAAATAAGGCCATTGCCTTAGAGTTAGAAAAAGAGAGTGTTAGGGTTTTAAGGAAGAGAGAAGACAGCCATCATGCTGAACACTAGAAAGTGACATAACCGGGCAAGCTGTAAAATGCTTAGGTCGTGTTGAAAGATTAGTTGAGGTGTATGTCTTAAAGTAAATTTAAACTTAAACTTAAAATGAAACAAATCCGTTTAGTTTTGTGATGTTTGCTAGGAAGTCTAATTGCTTGGGTTTATGCATAGAGAATGTGAGTAGATACAATGGTTAGTGCTGCAGGCTTTCAGATTCGCCAGATCAAAATAGGAAAATGAGTGGCTCATGGAGAATGAGAGCATTTACAAAATATTATTTTACAATATATAGCTTATTTGATTGCAAATGAAGGAGAAGAATATATTTTTTTAAGAGAAGGGAAGATTTCATGTAACCTGAGTTAGTGTTTTTTCAAAAGCAAACACAAGGCATGCAGACAGAAAATGTTTTGTTGGGTACAGCATGGTTCAAGCATTCAGGTGGAGAAAATAACCTCTGTCTTGCACTGAAAACTACAGGACTGTTATATCCACCTTCAAAGGACTGAGATACATGTACAGAGTCTTCTATTATATCAGTAGTTAAAATTACATAGCACAGAATTAAAATCTAACATATTATGAATTAATTGAATACATGCTACCCAATTCATTGAATTGAAGGATTAATCCTAGTAAATACATTCAGACACAAAAGAATTCATCCTTTATTTAATATGTATTTATGATTATAAATAAATCATAATACACCTTTAACCGTCTAGATTATAGTTTCAAAAAATTAAGTGATATTTTAAACATACTTATTGAAATAAAATTACATATTAGAACCATTATTAAAAGTTCCACAGGGATAACAGTCCCTGAATCTGGATAACTTCTTTATTCATTTATGATATAGTTTTAGTCAAATAGATGTTCAAAAAATTTACTCAAAATTAGAAATAATATGGAAGAGTAGAAAAAAATCACAAACCTTCGCTCAGATATCTGAGTTGTAACTAGGTGACCATATCATGTATTATGCAATACAGGACAACATTGAGAGTAAAAGTGGTGCTATAAAAAATTATTCCAGGATAGCAGCATAAACCCAAACTCTCCTGAGTAATCTGAGATGTATATTCAACCTAGTTATAATACTTGTTTCCCTTTAGCCTGATAATCTTGCACATTTATTTGTCTTCTTGGCCTCAGTTTCTACATCTGAAAAATGAGTAGAGTAGAGCAGATAAATATCCTACATGTTTAATGTTCATTTATTATTTACTTAGTTAATGGTTTTTACATACATACCAAGTGTGTATGTAAAAACTTATCTTACAAGAGATAAGACTGCAATAAAAAATAACACACAAAACATCTCTCAAGGAGACAATGCTTTGTGAAAGAAGGCAAGCTATGTGCATAATTGGTGCCACAAAGGGTAAAGGGTGGAGAGTGTCACAGATGGGACAACTGGAGTGACTTCCAGGTTATTCTTTTTCACTGACCAGTCTAGAAAGTGGATCGTATTCCTTTCTCTTATCAACAGCTGCTATCAAAATCAAAGGTGACTTCCACAACCTGAACTTAGAGGTCTGTGATTTCTGTTACTTCAGCAATCTTTGCTCAGTGATCACACTTCAAACCTTGTCAGCACCCAAACCATAACATCTAAAACCCTGAATTTCAAAGTGCTGATAGCCTGGTCAATAATAATCTCACAGCACTGGGTAAGAGTGACTGAAGCAGAGAGAGGCTAAAATAATGGAATGTACTTTTCAGATTAATGTAAAATCTAAAGAAAAATGTAAATAATCATCATGAGAGAAAGTGGATTCCAGAGACCATGTGAATAAAAAAATTGCCCAATTCTATTAACTGTCTAGTGAAGATCATGAGCTTGGTTACCTGAATGTCAGCAGTGCTCTTAAAATAAAAGTCAGGTGGAAACTCAGGTTTGGAAAATAAAATGACAGCATCAATTACTAAAAAGGAGAGTTCATTTACGCTAAATGTTCTAATCGTTAGAGAATAAATTAATGGATAATAAAACAAGTTTAAGAAATTCATATATTTTATTTTATAAAACAATGTTGATTGAATACTTGGTTACTTCTAATGTAGCAGTGAAGTTTTTACCTAAACCTGGTCTTAGTAACTGTTAATAGAAAAATGCTTATCAATTTTCCTGTCCAGGAATGATTCGTCGTTTATTTTTCCAAGATTGCTTATTATAGTTGTTGATTTACATGGGATTGTCATTGTTGATATTGTTTGTATAAACTAGTAACTGAGTGGTAGTGGTAGGTAAGCCAAGAGGGATATAAAGTATGGTTTCATTTAAACCAGCTGTACTGGGCCTATGCATATGTGGATCAAGTAGATGAGAAAGAAATATTTTTCATGAGGTAAGTAATGATATTTAGTCTTAAGGAAAGCTGCTTCAATGTACACATGGTAACACATGTCTTGGAGATGGAAAACAGCCATTCTGTAGCTTCTGCACTGAATGAAGCAACATCAGGGCACCTTGAGAAATAGAAACTGGGTACACCTCTGTGGTCACCACCCTTGGTATGGCCAGTGCCAACCAATAGAAGGAGGTTTCAGAGGTTTCGCCAAATGACTTCAGTCTATAACAGTTGGGTAATGGAGCAAGGAAGGAAGAAGGGGAAATGTTCCACAAGAAAACTGGAAATGAGAGAATGGATAAGGCACTACTATGGGACTCTAGGTATAACTGAGATATTTTGAAAAGGACTAATTTCTAGAAATAAAATAGGTAGGAGCTTTTGCCGTAATGTCTCAATGTTTTAAAAAAGAAATGTTCTCTTTGAAAACATATCCTGATGAAGTTTTAAATACATGGGTCATATAAAAATAGCAATGCATTCTTAAGAAGCAATCTTCATTACCTTTCAGTTTATTAAATTAAAATCAAGAAATGGTGGACTATTGTCTACATAAGGAGTAAATTCAAGGCTAAATCAAAATAGGAATGTTGTATGGACTACAGATAGCCTTTTGACTATCCAACCTCACGATTTCCTCAATCACTGTGTTTATGTGGGTCTGTGATTAGTGTGTTATTTGTAAGCAATTTTACAGTTTTGTCTGTAGAGTCTAGAACCCATTCATAGACAATTTCTAAAATTAATATTTTGATTCCTGACAGCATAAAGCATACTGCCTTGACTTTGAAATCTTAATAGTAACTTTGTAACCCAGATGAGAAAATAAGATACACCAACTTGATGTTCCCACTTCAGTTTACCACTTTACAACTCACACCTTCACTACCATTTCTGCAGTCATAGTTTTAAAGCCTGTGGGAGAAATAAATATAGGTTTTACATACATTGTAGTTTTGATAATCAGTCCTCTTCCAACATTGTAAAATTCCCACACTTATGTCTTTTTAGGGGAAAGAGATTATTTCTAATCGTAGCATTATAAATGTGGAAACATATAAAGAGATAAGAATTGCTAAAGATCATTGGCAGAGGTATGATTAAGTGTCAGTGAGCAACCACAGAATATAGAACATGATACAGACGTTCAAATTATAAAGAATATGAATAGTTGTAATTTTTAAAAAATGACTTCAAAAATTATTGTACCCTGAGGAAAAAAGCAGCACACTGTAAAGTTACATAAATATAAATAAGAAGGAGTTTTCCACGTACCCTTTGATTTTTATTACTTCTCAAAATTGAGTTAGCTATAGAACATTATGGTGTCATGCAGGCTAATTCGTCTCAGTGTGAGAATCTTAAGCTATATTCTTACAGATTTGGAATCAAATAAATAGCACAAAAAAGAAAAGAGTAAAGATCAACATATGAAAATGATAAATTTATATTATGTAAATTATGATCTTCATAATATGAAAAAATGTAGGTAAATATCCGTTACTGATACACATACACCTGCACACACACACACACACACACACACACACACACACACACACACACACACACTTGCAAATGCATATTACAAATATTTGAACTCTGACACCTGGTAATGTTAGTGATATTTTTCCATGGCTCTTTACTATGTAAAGGAAAAAGGAATTGAGTTTATGCTTTATGAAACCTATGCTGAACAAGTCATATATGTTGTTTCAATTAGGTCTAAGAAAAGCACCAGAAAATAATTCTTATTCTCCATTAAAACAGAAGGAAACAGTCAAAAGTAGAGTATTATTGAAATCACAGAATTTGTAGATATATCTAAAATTGAACTCTGTTTGTCATAGTCTTTCCACCTACTCACTCCTGCAAAGATTTAGATTTATTTATTTATATTTAGAGGAGGTACTGGGTACCCAACACCCCCGTAAAGAGATCTCTGAAATGTAACTATTTATCATGAATGAACGGGGGAGCTTGGGGATGAAATGGAGGTGGGGAGGGGAAAGAGGTGGAAGGAGGGGGGGGGAGGAGAGATTGATTTTGAGATCCCTATGGAACTTCCAGTAATAATGTGCCCTATACATACATTCTCCAGTAGCTAAAAAGAGTTAGCATGCTTCCTCCCTAATCTGAATCATCACCAGGAAAATAACTTGGTACTAGGGGCAATCATTTAGAAAACATACATCCACAATGTGACTGCTAATAGTCCCATGGGAGGAAAAGAAAGAAAGAAAAGGTTCAGAGTGAGGACTGTTTTCAGCACGTGCCAAAATCTAACCGATAATCCACTTCAAACAGAGTAGTGTTATTTCCCTTTCATTTCACTTCTCCTCCAGTACTGCTTTGAATATTGGATTTCCTTGTGATAAGGGTTCCAAGTTAATGATCAAAGTCCACTTCATGAACCAAGATGATTTTAACTCAGCTTTTCAGAGTTACTTTTCCTAAAACGTTCCCCCGGGGAATCGAATTTTCCTGACTCAAGATATTTCTGTTCGAGGTCTAAAACCACTTTTGAGGGTAATAGCTATGTAAACACTGTTATATTTTGGTTGATTGAATCTGCATGAATTATTTTTCATTAAATGGCAAAATCTAATTCCAGGGGGAAAAATTCTTGTTAATTGTTTTCATAAAAACGTGCCCCAGGGCAGCATTTAGTTTTCCACTGACCATGGGTTTCAGAAAGCTTTTCAGTTCTGCCAAATCATTGCTTGCTTACATTATTCATTGAAAATGAAAAAAAATGACCTTTATGATGAACATTTATTAAATACAGTTTTCCTCTAGCAAAAAAAAAAAAAAAAAAAAAAAAACTTCTTACTAGTGTGAATATTTACTTGTATTCTGTAAATGAAAATAACGTGAAAAGCAAGTAGATTCACATGGATGGAACATCTGCCAATAACCAGTTGACAATTTCAGAACATCTCTCTCTAGAAAAAGCTGGCCATCCTGGAGTCCCTGCTTAGTTCTCCTAACTCTGGAGAGAAAGGGTGTCACCTGAAAAAGATACAGTGCTCTTTTGAGACCAAAAGGTCTACTCACCACAGATACTTCAGCCTCACACACATACAATCAGTATTTTTAAAAATATGTTTTGAGAGGGAAGGAATGAGCCACAGTCCACTAAAACTAAGCATAATTCTTCTTCATGGCTAATGAACGAGGGCAAGTATACAAAGGGAACTGATTACTCCAGTTCTCTGTAATTGCAAGGAAATTCTTTTGTGCACACACACACTCATATACTCACAGCAGAGAATCAGGTGAAATATTGTCTTAGTGGAGTTTTAAGTGCAGTCTTTCTCTTGACCAAGGTATAGATTTGTAGTGTTACATCACTTAAAAAAAAAACTGCTTTTATTTGTACTTTAGTCTAGAAGCTTCCTGTTACACAATGGATCGATCTTACTCCAGCTTACAAAATTACTCCAAAATGGACTTGATTCCTTCAACCTTTCTACTTAAAATGTCACTAAAGCTTGCATGACCAGGGCAGGATGCACTTTTGCTCCAGTACATATTACTTGCATACCTGATTGTGTTTCCTAATTGAGAAAAATTGTCAGTGGCTGACCTGAGTCCTTCCACTAATAAAAACTAAACTCAGGGATTTAAATCCCTGATTTAAATCTTACCTATCTTGTAAATGCCCTTCAAATATTAAAGTAGAAAATCTCCTGGAGTTTCAATAGTGATGCAGTCAATTGGTTATTTCTACATTCTAGAGTTAACCACAGAGACTAAGAGATAAATTACACACTTCATAAAATAAATAGCACATTCAGATACTGTGTTAGTACTGTTATCATATTCTATATATTCTCTTAATTACAAAAACTAAATGTCAAAATATAAAATTTCAAAATGAACCTATAATTCTCTGCATGAGAGGATTTTTCTAATTTATTTCTTATTTTTTGTATAAGTTTAGTTGAATTCCCCTTTCATGAAATCTATCTTCTTTTTGAGTGAAAACCATAGCATTTATGTGCTACATATAAGGAGCAAATGTACGTGTATTTCCCTGTTTATCTGCATTTCAAATTCTTTAAATGAATGAAACCCATGGAGCAATTTCAGAGTAGTCTAACTCTAGACACTAAACAAAAAGTCATTTTACCTCTCAGTGAAAACTCAGCAAGATTTAGTGGACATCATCCTTGATGGAAAGGAATTCACTGTTCAGGCCTGGATTTTACATCAACATGATGTTATTAAACCTTTTGACACAATTTTCTGAATGTCAGCTTTCTCATCAGTAAAATGAGGTGCATTTTAGGCATTCAATAACAACTTATTGGTAGGCTGTTGTATTGATCAGCTAATGAATACCATATGTTTGTAAGAAGCAGGACATTCATTGTTACTTTGTGAGAAATGACCTTAGTACTAGAAATAAAAACAGGGGTTGATTATTGAGAAACTTCGAAACACTGAGTGTTGAATGTTAGGCAAATTACATAGAATTTTTTGAGTACCATTTTTGCAAGTTTCCTGTAAGCCTGAACTTACATTAATATATAATATTTTCTGAAACTAGCAACAGTAGGCTTCAGACTTCTCATCTTGAGAATCCATGATGATCTCAAAGAATCCTTACAAATGTAACATTCTTTAGTTCAATAAAACACTTAATCAAGGTAAGTCTTCATGGTAGCATACTTCATAGCAAGCAGGATTCTTAAAGCTGACTTTCAAAATTAACTTTACACCAAACTAGCTGTAATCTAGCAGGATCTTTGGATTTAGGAAACTCATTTTTCAGTATAATAAGATACATGCTGGGCCTGAATGTCATTAGGCAAAACATGTTTATCTGCTACCTTGTTAAGTGTTTAATATTGCCTTAAAATTAATGAAATTCACCCCAACTCACTATTTTCGCAGTTCTTACAGTATTGCAAAAGCTCATATAATGATTGTCATTAGTAAAAAATAAAACAGAGCTGATATAATATGTATTTAAAAAAAAAAACTCTTACCTGACCACAGCAAGACTACCTTCATTCTCAACTGGCATTCAGAGACTTTGGGTGTGTTTGTGCACAAGGCTGCCTTTTTCTATCCTATTTGAATGTTTTCAGATTTGCTTCATGAATTCAGGTTTTTGAAATACTTAGAAGACAACATTCATTATTTCCTCAAAACAGCAACCAATCTAGCAGAAAAAAGGAGTTCCATGGAGTTGTACAAAATGAAAGACTTTTGCAGGCAGAAGGGAGCAGGAACAAGGAAATTATACTAGACAGAAAGGCTGCTTGATTATTAGTATAAGGTTATTTTCCTTTAGGGTGTGGCAAGGATCTATCAGGAGGATTACCTAACTAGTTCTGACTATGCAATTCCTGATTGACTGGTTTAAGATTCCATTTCTGAGAGAGACAAAACTGTAATTAAGTCTTAAGTTTGGTGATACGGAATTTAGCAAAAGTAACTCCCTTTTGGTCCTGTTGTATGGTTTTTTAACAAAAGCTTACAATTGGGTCTTTTGGGAGGCAGGATAACATTTTTTATATTGAGACTAAGGGAAACAAAATAGCTGCATATTTCTAGTCATTTAATGCCTTTCATTTTTTTCAACTTAACAAATATCTTCATTTGTTTTATTCAAAAGGCCAATTGATAATATGAGGATACTATAGTGGAGTATTTTCTTATGACAAATGAAACTGACAAAAATATAAAAATTCAGGCTGTGGAAATGACAGAGCAAACAAGCTTAGAGAAAATATTTTCTTCATTCTTGGGTAAAGTAAATGCACACTACTCTCCAAAAATTATCCACTCCCTTCATGCCCCATTTTGATTGGTCTCAGAGCCTAAAATAAAATTGTTTTGCATGGCATATTTGTCTTAAAGCTCAACATTTTTGCAAAGTCCTTTAGAAGCAATAGCCCAGCGGTATCTCGGATGATATCCAATATATTAAAAAATAGAAGAGGACATTTCTGAAGCATTAGTGGTGCTAGTGAGGAGAATAGGGAAGCAGACAGTAGCAGAAACCCAGTGAGAGTAAAAAACAGATCAAAACTGAAGAGGATCCAAAGAAGTCAGTTTTGCATTGGTACGTTTTTTTTCCCCTTCCTTTTTTATGTCTTTGTACCAGTTTTAGTTTTCTCCGGACAGATAACTTTTTTAACATTAAACAACTTACTCTATCTAAAAGTCTCACTCCTTTAGCACTAATAGAAAGTGGAATTGAAATCTGTATGAAGAACTGAGCATGTCAGTGACCCTTAATACTTTGTATGTTGCCAGCAGGATATTATGGAATATATTCGTAATGACATTTCATTGTTCATGTTAATTCATCTGATCTGAAAACCTAGAAGCTGGCTCTTATTAGAATTTTGGTCAATTTCTTGAGTCAATTAATCAGGGTTTTATTAGACAGGGTTCTCCAGTGTTAAAAACAAGACAACAGTCCCAAAATGGAGTCACTTATGGTAAGTTGCATGTCACTAAGCTGAGATTTAACTTAATTACAGTTTTGGCTCTCCCAGAAATGGAATCTTAAATCAGTTAATCAGGGATTGCCTGATCAGCACTAGCTAGGTAATCTGCCTGATAGACCCCTGTCATCTCCTAAAGAAAAGTAACCTTGTAATAACCAACCTGTTGTGTGTGTGTGTGGGGGGGCCTGTTGTTTGTTTGTTTGTTTGTTTTGCCTAGTATAACTTCCGTAACTTCTACCTGTAAAAGTCTTTCATTTGGTACAGCTCCTTGGAGCTCCTTTCTATCTGGCTAGACTGGATGCTGCCCAATTTGAATCAATTTTTGCTCAAATAAACTAAAAAATTTTAACATGCCTCAGGTTTATCTTTTAATATCAGAGAAATAGAACCAACAGATTATATATATTCAGAGACAGAGAGAGAATGAATGACTGTGAGACTCTGAGACAGATTTATTTTAAGGGATTGGCTCATGTGATTGTGGGGGCTGGCAAGTCCAATATTTGTAGTGCAGGTATGCAGATCAGGAGACTGGAAACTCAGGCAGTATTTCAATTACAGAATTCTTTCTTCTTCAAGAAGCACCAGCCTTTGTTCTGAAGGCCATAGCTGACTGGATGAGGCCCACTCACATCATCACAAATAATCTACTTAAATAGGTTGTAAATGTTAAACTCAGCTACAAAATACCTTCACAGAAACACCTAGACCAGTGTTTGATCAAATAACTGGGCACCACAGCTTTGTCAAGTTGACAAATAAAATTTACCAACACCTTGGTAGTTGGGCACTATTCTTAATAAAGTCCTACCAAGGACTTTTTATTAACCCACTGACAAAGATTCTTTCCTTGACCAATTTCTAGTAAGGATCTTCTGAGAACTTTTTGGATAGGTTCAGCCTTGGCCTATAAAAATTTGGACAAAAGACTAATATAGTTTCTGACAACTCAAGGCTATATCCCTAAGATGATCCCAGGCTCCATCTAAGTGCCTGCTGGGGAAAACTCAAGGCTGCTCAGAGAATCTGCTTTTTCTAGCCAACACCAAGGACAGGACCCCTGTCTCTCAGTCTCTGTGCAAGGGCAGGAACCTAACTTGATAAGCTCCAGTTAACAAATCCACATGGGTGACACATGGAACAACCCCTCTTTCCTACTTTTTGTAATTTTCCACTTTCCTAAGTCTATTGAAACCCTGTTCACCCACTGCCTATTCCATAATTCCCCCTTTAAAACTCACAGCCACCTCTGTACAAACTGAAGTTGAATTTAGTTCACCTTAGACTTTTTTTTTTTCCTATTGCAATAGCATATTACTGATTAAAATCTGGCCTTGCCACTTTAGCTAGTGTCTGGCTTTATCTTTGACTCACTTCTCCTTTCTAATAAACAAAGAATCATTAAGAAATCAATAGCAAAATAAGAAATGACTAAAAATTTACCTCTCTGAAGTCACCATTTGTCACCCTGATCATAAGGTTGAAATACACAATATCTTTTGCAAAACCAACAAGTTCCTCACAGTTAAACCAAAGATGCCTTTTTTATTCAAAGCTTACTCCTTTACTCACAAACAGTTCTGTCTTTATTTCACTGAATAATACTGTGCATACACTTTTAATTCTCATTATAGAATACCTACCATCTTGTTTTTCCTCTTCACTATTCTAGTCTTACTAGGCTTGAGACATAAGAAACAATGCACATCCTCTAACACAATAAAATTCAATTTCTTCCCCTGGTAGGAATCACTGCTCAACCTAATTCAATCCATACCATACGTACAACATGAATTCTACCTTTCATTTACAACTGCTCCTAGACTCATAACACACAGTACCAACCACCTCTACCTGTCATTACTCTGGAAATTAATTTAGACCAAATATCCTTTAGAACTCTATTTATTGAAAAACACACTTTTATATCTTTACTTTTCTAATCAACTCTTGATTATATCCAGCCACATTTATTTTTAAATAGAATATATAGCATATATGTTACTACTAATAGATAAATAGATAGATAGACAGACAGATAGATAGACATATATTTGTCAGTTTCAGCTACTGAGAAATTGCATGTCTATAATCAGAGGAAGTACGCTTGCCTGCATAAACATCTATACATTGGGAAGAAAGGAGGGTAGAAGTTAGAAATTCTGAAAGACTAAGCATACACCCAAAGACTGATGTGAAAAACATAACAGTGTTTTACATTGAAAGATACTAAAATACTTTGAATTAAAGAGTTTACTTTTCAATCCTGCATATCACCATCTATTTTCCATCAATTGGATTAGGAGTGATAAAATAATATTAGAATTTTTAAATAAAGGAAATTTTAAGCATGTTAGTTGTATTTAAATACATTGTATCTCTGCCACAAGAGTATATCAAGCTTTTTAAGTCTACAATCTAAAAGGTCTTAATTCATGAATCAGATACTTAATTCTCTCCCCTTCCCTATCCCACTAAGAAATTACTTTAAAGTACTTTAAAATAATTAAAACATCTTAATAATCAGAGATATATTTGGCTGGAGTTATTCATAAACAAATATATGCAAGTAAAAGAAAGCCTACATCTTTTCATTGTCATGATGTAAGATGTAGACAACCAGGCTCTGTTGTAAAACATTTTTGCTTTAGTTCAGTTAAATCTGGTTTTCCTTTCACTAGTAAAAAACTATTGTTTCTAATGAAAAGAGAGGGAAAAGAATCAGACATAAGTATTCTGTTTATTAAACCATCAGAAAGGAAAGGAAAAGGACTGCCTCAGTCAGTGCTAACGTTTTCATAAGACTAAGAATGTAAAACAAAAAGATTTTACAAAAGTCTCTTCCCATTTCTGTAATTATCTTCTTAAAGGTTATTAATCACTTATTTTCAAGATATCTGAAATTCTTATGACACAAAAAAAGGGTGGAAATTTAGCATAATTGCTGTTAAGTGTGTCATGAAACAGTAGCCATATCAAAGCAAGTTTTATGGAAAGATTTAGGTTGAAAAACCAAGTTTTTAGTTAGTAAACTAAACATTGGTGATTATGTCTCTTAGCTTGACAAGGCCCATATTTTTTTATCTCTATAACAGAAGATGCTTAAACTATCAAATCCATAAAGTTTTCAGTAACTTGAAAATTCTATGATTTTCAACTCTTTCAAAGTAAGATTCAGGTTTGAAATGCTTTAATAGTTCTAAAAATTAGACAAAATAATTATAATTATTAAAAAAAGTTTATCTAAAATGATTACCTTCTCTTGTTCATTATTATATTGATAACCTCACTTTTTATACTGTAATAATAATAATGATAATAACTTTATTTATTACAATGACAACTTTAGCCATTTAAAAATGTCACCAACTAGACTCTAAGGGAATTCTAATAAGATTAAAAACAATAATAATCATCATGTAACAACCAAAAATAGCAATAATGAACATAAAGAGAATTTCTAAACTCCCAGGGGAGCTAAAAGAGATACCAGAATATTATGCACAAACAAAAAAGCCAAAAATACTGTATGAACAAACTAAAGTATGGGGAGAACACAATCAAGTATACAACAAGCCTAGTAAAACTAGGATAGAAAGAATAATATTGTTTCAAACTGGACAGTGCTCGGTTTGTTTGTTTTTATATATTTAGAAGTTTGACCACAAGAAAATAATGACAATATCTAATTTCTCTTTGGGACACTTAAAAAAATAAAACAAGGGGATTTATTTCCTGTTTTTGTTAGAACTTATATATGTTACCTGATGGATCAAGAAAATAGCTTTTATTTCCTGCTTTTCTACATTCTCCATCAGTGTAATACACTGTAATAATTTTCTGATAAAAGGATGTCATATTTAAAACAACTCAGAACAACTGCCAATATGGATTCAGAAGCCAAAGATTATGTTCCACATACATGAACATCGTTCTTCATTTTAGATAAGATTTTTGGAACATATACATAACATGGGGGTAAATCAGAGCCTAGGAACATGTTCAGTAGGGCTCCTGGGTTCTTTCCTCAATCTTCAAATTGGAGAAACATTCAATCAACAAGTAGAACACTTTCTACTTTACTTGACTGAGATGAACAGACAACTGCGAAAAGCAAGATTCCTTCCTACTACATAGCATACTTATTTAACGAACAACATTTTCTTCATGACTTTGAACAAATTCAGCCTATTATATCAGAATGACCAAGTAAAAGGTTCTTCCTATTATCATGTTCATTTGAAAAAAAAAGAAACTATGATCATTTGTGGAATCTTAATTGCAAAAATATAATCCTTATATATGAACCAAGTATGATAAATGATATTTAGTTTTAGCCTCTTAGATGATCGTTAGATGTGAACTTTTGTACTTATAAGTGGCTAAGCCTCTAAAAGTTTCTAAGAATTAATGACCATTATTAGAAAGCTAATTTTAATATACTTACATTCCTAAAATATGATTTATATTACAGCTAGAGAAGCTAGATTCTCAGTTTATAAGTGATGTTATTAAATAGATATTTTATCTTCTGTTCAAGAAAAGTGTATTTGGTTAATCTAAGTCTTCTAGTGTAAACACAGTAATTTCATAATCCTAAAAAAATAATTAAGGTTCTTCTGCTTTAGGTTTAAGTAATAAAAGAGTTACAGGTGTTTAACAATAATTTGCTTATAAGCAGAGAACTGCAAGAGATTTACGTTTTCCCTTTGTTCCTCAGCTACTGGTCTCCAGTCTCTTTTATGCGTATGGATAGTCCCTTTCTCCTAGTGCCAAGTAGCCTGGTTTCCTAGCACATTTTAATTTAATGGGCCAAATCAAGCAGTAGGTCATGAATCACAGATAGACTTGATGCTAGGGATGGGGCCAAGGCATAATTCTCAACCATTTTTCTCC